>NW_025199614.1:0-6053 GCF_004010195.1 Chiloscyllium plagiosum | reverse complement strand
CTTCCCCAAAGCACCCATGTTGCTAATTAATCCCCAAAGATCCCAGGAACAAAGACCTGTTGCTGTAGAATATTCCTTTAAATGGTCTCATCTTTAGGGATGCAGAGCTTGGTAAGCGTCTAGGATTCCTTTAGATCACATGTGAATCTATCCAGTAGGATCCACTGGCCCCACCAGTCAGAACACTGGGTTAGGCTGTGCCTGCAACAATGGGTGATTTTGGCTTCTATGTCAACGCAGGAAACTTGCCTGGGGGTTTGGAGGCTCTGTTAGCACCACCCGCCCCCCCGCCCCCCCCTTTGGCCAAGGGGAGACCGGAATTACCGACCGAAAGATAGCCTGAGTGACTTGCTCCCACCATTAATGGGCCAAGCTGTTCCCTCATAGACAGGGACAGAGATGACCATTCAGCCTATCATGGCAGTGATACCTCTTCAGTGGAGCTAGACTCCATTTTCTTCCCTTTTCTCTCCTGAGGCCTTCTACTCCTATTCCCTCCAGGGATTCTCTTTTCACTGTCGCTGTTAAACATAGTGCCACCCCCCCTTGCTCTGCCAGATCATCGGAACAACTGGGGTCTTCCACAGACACACTCAACAAAGGTTAAACCGTTGCACGTGAAGGAACAAATGTTTTTTCTGCCTCTTCATCCTATCGTAGGATGTGGGTTTCACTGGCAAGGCCTGCATTTCCCTTGAACTGAGGCTGGCTAGGGCCACTTCAGGAGGCATTTAAGAATTAACCCCATTGCTGCAGGTCTGGAGTCACGTGTAAGCTTGACTGGGTAAGAACGGCAGAATTCCCCTCCATAAAGAGAACCAGATGGGTGTTTACAGCAATCAATGGCACTGTCATCGTCACCATTACCAATGGCTAGCTTTATATTTCACATTCATTTAATTATTCCTGATTTTATGAATTGAATTGAAATTTCAACAGTTGCTAAGGTGCATCCAGGTCTTTAGGACATTAACCTGAGCCTCGTGATAATGACATTACCACGACGCCACCAGTTCCGCTAATGGACTTGAGGCCTGCTCAGTTAGGCTTGAGACCTGCTTAGTTAGGCTTGAGGGCTACTCAGTTAGTCTTGAGGCCTGCTCAGTTAGGCTTGAGGGCTACTCAGTTAGGCTTGAGGCCTGCTCAGTTAGGCTTGAGGGCTACTCAGTTAGGCTTGAGGGCTGCTCAGTTAGGCTTGAGGCCTGCTCAGTTAGGCTTGAGGGCTACTCAGTTAGGCTTGAGGGCTACTCAGTTAGGCTTGAGGCCTGCTCAGTTAGGCTTGAGGGCTATTCAGTTAGGCTTGAGGCCTGCTCAGTTAGGCTTGAGGCCTACTCAGTTAGGCTTGAGGGCTACTCAGTTAGGCTTGAGGGCTACTCAGTTAGGCTTGAAGCCTGCTCAGTTAGGCTTGAGGGCTACTCAGTAAGGCTTGAGGCCTGCTCAGTTAGGCTTTCAATTGATGGTCAATTTTGAGGCGATCGCAATTGATGCTCTTTAAACTTGTGGTGGATATGTGTCTGCCTTTCAGTGCAGGATCGAGTGTTGGATAAGTATGTGAAGGGGGAAAGGATAGAGCCATGTTGGGGATATGAAGGCCCCCATGTCCCCAACCCCTGAGGAGCTTGGAGAGGCTAGAGGCTAGTCCTACATTGGCTTTCACAGGTTACAATTTGGACAAATGATTTCTTCAGATGATGAGATGTATCAGGGAGAAAGGAATTGGCTGAGACTGGGGTTCAGGTCATTAGTCCTAAACAAATTAGAACTGGAATACTATGTTCAATTCTGATCTCCCTGCAATAGGAAGGATGTTGTGAAACTTGAAAGGGTTCAGAAAAGATTTACAAGGATGTTGCCAGGGTTGGAGGGTTTGAGCTACAGGGAGAGGCTGAACAGGCTGGGGCTGTTTTCCCTGGAGCGTCAGAAGCTGAGGGGTGACCTTATAGAGGTTTATAAAATCATGAGGGGCATGGATAGGGTAAATTGACAAAGTCTTTTTCCTGAAGTTTGGGGGAGTCCAGAACTAGAGGGCACAGGTTTAGGATGAGAGGGGAAAGATTTAAACTGGACCTGAGGGGCAACGTTTCCACCCAGAGGGTGGTGCGTGTATGGAATGAGCTGCCAGAGGAAATGGTGGAGGCTGGTACAATTATAACATTTAAAAGGCATCTGGATGGGTGTATGAATAGGAAAGGTTTGGAGAGATATGGGCCGGGTGCTGGCAAATGGGACTAGATTGGCTTGGGATATCAGGAGAAGTTGGATCGAAGGGTCTGTTTCCATGTCCGCCTTCTTTCCCAACCACGGATTCACCAGCACTGTTTTCGACAGGACCCTCAACCTGGTCTGACTCAGCTCTCAGGTTTCTGCCTTCACCCCCCACCCCCCTCTTCCCTCCTGCAACAGCGATGTGGTTCCCCTTGTCCTTACCTACCATCCCACTGGCATCCACATCCAGAAGATTATCAGCCACCATTTCCACCACCTCCAGCAAGATGCCACCCCCAGACACATATTCCCCTCCCTCCCCTTGTCCACCTTCCACAGGGACTGTTCCCTTTGAGACACCCCGGTCCACCCTCCCTTCACTCCCAACATACCCCCCCCCATCCCACAGTCCCTTTCCCTGCATCTGCTGATTTCCCTGTCCATTTCCCTCCTCGGTATCCAAGGGCCCAAACACACCTTCCAGGTGAAGCAGCACTTTACCTGCACTTCACACAATCTGGTCCACTGCTTTCACTGCTCACAATGTGGTCTCCTCCACACTGGGGAAACGAAACGTAGACTGGGTGACCGCTTGGCAGAACATGAACAGTCTGTCTGCAAAAATGACCCTGAGTTTCCAGTTGCCTGCCACTTTAACACCTCCCCCCCACCCCACCCCACCCCACCCCCGTTCCCCTGAGTAACACCTCTGCCTCAGGCTTACTGCAGTGCTCAGCGTGAAGCTCAGTGTACAACACGCCATTTTCCGCCTGGGGACCCTGCAGCCTTCAGGACTCGATATCGAGTTCAACAGCTTGAGGCCCTGAACTTGCCCATGTCCTAGTCCCCTACCCCCACACACCGGGCCCTGTTAGCACACAGCCTGCCATTCCACACGACCCATTGTTAGCCACTAACAGTCTCCATTAACAGCTATTCCCCCTCCCAGCCAGATCACTATCCAATCCTTTGTCTGTCCAACTGTTCTTCTCTCTATTTGGGCTCTTTTCCCATCTATTGCTTACTCCTTACCCCTCTGACCCTACCTCCAACATATAGGGTAGCAGTGTGGCTTACAGCACCAGGGACCTGGGTTCGATTCCGACTTCGGGCGACTGTCTGTGTGGAGTTTGCACGTTTTCTCTAGTTTTCTCCCACAGTCCAAAGATGTGTAGGTCAGGGTGAATTGGCCATGCTAAATTGCCCATAGTGTTAGGTGCATTAGTCAGGGGCAAACATAGGGTAGGGAATAGGTCTGGGTGGGTTACTCTTCGGAGGGCTGGTGTGGACTTGTTGGGCCGAAGGGAATCTAATCTAATCTAAACTGACATTTTCCTAGCTACCCTCATGTTCTGAGGAAGGGTTCCCCGACCCAAAATGTTAACACTGATTTCTCTCCATAGACGCTGCAGGACCTGCTGAGCTTTTCTGTTTCTGTTTCTGTTTCCATGCTGTACATTTCTACGGCTCTATTTACAAAAACTTCTGTCACAGAGAAGGCCATTCAGTCCATCATGCTGGTACCAGTCATAGAAGAGAGTTCCCCAGTCGAATCCCACTTTCTGAGATTTCAGTCTGTTGTTACAATGGCTTTGAGTGTGCTCTTTGTTCAGTGCGAAGATGATTTCTTCCTCCACTACCTACACAGACAGAGTGTCCCAGACTCCCCCCCCCCCAAGCCTCAGGGTACAAAAAATGTTTCTCTCTTATTCTTTCACCGATTACTGTCCCACTCTCCCTTACAATCAGGGTCCTTTCTGTAAATCAAAAAAGTGTGTCGCTGGAAAAGTACAGCAGGTCAGGCAGCATCTGAGGAGCAGGAGAGTCGATGTTTTGGGCATAAGCTCTCCATCAGGCCATTCGGCCCAATGCAGCCGACCATTCGTGCACAAACCACGAGGAGAGACTTACTGATAAAGGGCTTAGGCCCAAAACATCGACTCCCCTGCTCCTCGGACGCTGCCTGAGCTGCTGTACTTATCCAGCGCCACTCTCTTCGACTCTGGTCTCCAGCATCTGCAGTCCTCACTTTCTCCTTTCCGTCAGTCGCCCCTGGTGGTTTTTGTGGAGGAGCGGTCGGCTGCATTGGGCCGAATGGCCTACTCTCCTCGCACGCGCTGTGCGGTCCGGAATGTTCTGGCTCAGAGAGGCGAGCCCTGTGCCAGTCGTTCACGTTCCTTTGGGAATTGTGACGGGTTTCCCAGTCAGGCCTTGCTGGGACATGAGGCGGTGGGTCACGCCGCGGTGCCTGAAGCTTCCGAGAATACGGAAGCCGGAAACAAATAATCTCATAAGTAGTCGCGGAGTGTAGAAACTGGCCATTCGGCCCACCATGTCTAAGCCGACCATCAAACACCAAACTGCACTGATCCCATTGACCTACATCCGGTTGATAGCACACTGGGCCCTCACATTTTAAGTGCTCATCCAGATGGCTTCTCAAATGTTGCAGTGTCCCTGCCTCCCCCACTCTCTTAGGGAACGCCTTCCATACACCTATCACCTTCTGAATGAAAAGTCATTTTCTCTGATCCCCCACTTACTCCTCACCTTATTCCCTCTGTCTTAGACATGTATAACATTGGGAAGGAACTCTCACACTCCACAATATCTACGCTTCTTATAATCATGAACACCTCAATCAGATATCCCCTCAGCCTCCTCTGCTCCGGGAAAAACCCAGCACTCCGACACTTTCTTCATAACAGAGACTTTTTCCAACCCAGGCAACATCATGGTGAATCCCCGCTGCACCAACTATCACATCCTCATGGGTCAGAGGATCCAGTCAAACCCACCACTCGGTTAGAGGCACGACCGGACACAGCGAAAACAGCACACTTTAAATGAAGCAAATTTGCCTTACTTGGCAGAGTTTATCAAAACACCAGACCGAAAGCAACAGTTGCTACTCTCTCATGAGAGACAGAGAAAGAGAACGGTTGATGGTTTAACCAGGGGGTCACCACACCTCAGGCAAGGGGAGAGGGTGAGAATGAGTGTCCTTCGTGTCAGGCGGGACAGGAATCAATCCCACACTCCTGTTATTACCAGCCAGCAATACAGCTAATAAGCGAAACTAACACCCACTAGATGGTTACAGAGTCTGTTGAAAAAACAGTACACTACAGCTAACAGTCTACAGCGTCTGTTTAAACAGCACGGGACAGCAAACAGTCTACAGAGTCTAAAAGGTAAAAACAATGACTGCAGATGCTGGAAACCAGATTCTGGATTAGTGGTGCTGGAAGAGCACAGCTGGAAGAGCAAAGCTCCTTGGATGCTGCCTGAACTGCTGTGCTCTTCCAGCACCACTAATCCAGAATCTACAGAGTCTGTTTAAACACTCACTACAGCAAACAGTCTACAGAGTCTGTTTAAACAGTGACTGATTAATTAAGCTGCATTTGTTTCAATGAAGAAGTCTAACGGGAAGGCAGATGAACTCAGTGCATGGTTCGGAACATGGGACTGGGATATCATAGCAATTACAAAAATGTGGCTTAGGGATGGACAGGACTGGCAGCTTAATGATTCAGGATACAAATGCTACAGGGAGGATAGAAAGGGAGGCAAGAGAGATGGGGAAGTGGCATTTTTGATAAAGGATAGCATTACAACTGTGCTGTGGGGGGATATTCCCGGAAATACATCCAGGGAAATTTATTTGGGTGGAACCGAGAAATGAGAAAGGGATGATCACCTTATTGGGACTGTATTATAGACCCCCTAATAATCAGAGGGAAATTGAGAAACAAATTTGTCAGGAGATCTCAGCTATCTGTAAGAATAATAGGGTGGTTATGGTAGGGGAGGATTGTAACTTTCCAAACATAGACTGGGACTGC
>NW_025199613.1:5375-6053 GCF_004010195.1 Chiloscyllium plagiosum | reverse complement strand
CTCGCTCTCTCTCGCTCTCGCTCGCTCGCTCTCTCTCGCTCGCGCTCTCTCGCGCTCTCTCTCGCGCTCTCTCTCGCGCTCTCTCTCGCGCTCTCTCTCGCGCTCTCTCTCGCGCTCTCTCTCGCGCTCTCTCTCGCGCTCTCTCTCGCGCTCTCTCTCGCGCTCTCTCTCGCGCTCTCTCTCGCGCTCTCTCTCGCGCTCTCTCTCGCGCTCTCTCTCGCGCTCTCTCTCGCGCTCTCTCTCGCGCTCTCTCTCGCGCTCTCTCTCGCGCTCTCTCTCGCGCTCTCTCTCGCGCTCTCTCTCGCGCTCTCTCTCGCGCTCTCTCTCGCGCTCTCTCTCGCGCTCTCTCTCGCGCTCTCTCTCGCGCTCTCTCTCGCGCTCTCTCTCGCGCTCTCTCTCGCGCTCTCTCTCGCGCTCTCTCTCGCGCTCTCTCTCGCGCTCTCTCTCGCGCTCTCTCTCGCGCTCTCTCTCGCGCTCTCTCTCGCGCTCTCTCTCGCGCTCTCTCTCGCGCTCTCTCTCGCGCTCTCTCTCGCGCTCTCTCTCGCGCTCTCTCTCGCGCTCTCTCTCGCGCTCTCTCTCGCGCTCTCTCTCGCGCTCTCTCTCGCGCTCTCTCTCGCGCTCTCTCTCGCGCTCTCTCTCGCGCTCTCTCTCGCGCTCTCTCTCGCGCTCTCTCTCGCG
>NW_025199613.1:0-2683 GCF_004010195.1 Chiloscyllium plagiosum | reverse complement strand
CTCTCTCTCGCGCTCTCTCTCGCGCTCTATCGCTCTCTCGCTCTCTCGCTCTCTCGCTCTCTCGCTCTCTCGCGCTCTCGCGCTCTCCCGCTCTCGCGCTCTCTCGCTCTCTCGCTCTCTCGCGCTCTCGCGCGCTCTCGCGCTCTCGCTCGCTCTGTCGCTCGCTCTGTCGCTCACTCGCTCTCGCTCTCGCTCTCGCTCTCTCGCACTTTCGTTCTCTCGTTCTCTCGTTCTCTCTCTCGCTCTCTCGCTCGCTCTTGCGCTCTCGCGTTCTCTCACTCTTGCACTCCCTCGCTCTCGCGCACTCTCGCAGTCTCGCGCACTCTCGCACTCTCGCCGTCTCGCCCTCTCGCCGTCTCGCCCTCTCGCCGTCTCGCCCTCTCGCCGTCTCGCCGTCCCGCCCAATCGCCGTCCCGCCCTCTCGCCGTCTCGCCCTCGCACAGTCTCGCTCTCACGCGCTCTCACGTGCTCTCACGCGTTCTCACACTCCCTTTCTCTCCCTCTCGCGCCCTCTCGCGCCCTTTCTCGCGCCGTCTCGCGCCCTTTCTCGCGCGCTCTCGCGCGCTCTGCCGTCCCGCCCAATCGCCGTCCCGCCCTCTCGCCGTCTCGCCCTCGCGCAGTCTCGCTCTCACGCGCTCTCATGCGTTCTCACACTCCCTTTCTCTCCCTCTCGCGCCCTTTCTCGCACGCTCTCGCGCGCTCTCGCTATGTCGCGATCGCGCTTTCTCGCACTTTCTCGCGCTCTCTCACGCGCTCTCTTGCTCACTCGCTCTAGCGCTCGCTCTCTCGCTCTCGCATGCTCTCGCGCTCTCTCACTCTTGCTCGCTCTCTCGCTCTCGCTCTCGCTCGCTTGCTCACGCTCGCTCTCTCTCTCTCCGCTCGCTCTCTCTCTCTCTCGCTCTCTCTCTCGCTCACTCGCTCTCTCGCGCTCACTCGCTCTCTCGCGCTTTCTCGCTCTCTCGCGCTTTCTCGCTCTCTCGCGCTTTCTCGCTCTCTCGCGCTTTCTCGCTCTCTCGCGCTCTCTCGCGCTCTCTCGCGCTCTCTCGCTCTCGCGCTCTCTCGCGCTCTCTCGCGCTCTCTCGCGCTCTCTCGCGCTCTCTCGCGCTCTCTCGCGCTCTCTCGCGCTCTCTCGCGCTCTCTCGCGCTCTCTCGCGCTCTCTCGCGCTCTCTCGCGCTCTCTCGCGCTCTCTCGCGCTCTCTCGCGCTCTCTCGCGCTCTCTCGCGCTCTCTCGCGCTCTCTCGCGCTCTCTCGCGCTCTCTCGCGCTCTCTCGCTCTCTCGCGCTCACTATCTCTCTCGCTCGCTCTCTCTCGCTCACGCTCTCTCTCGCTCACGCTCTCTCTCGCTCACGCTCTCTCTCGCTCGTTCTCTCGTTCTCTCGTTCTCTCGTTCTCTCGTTCTCTCGTTCTCGCGCTCTCGCGCTCTCGCGCTCCCTCGCTCCCTCGCTCCCTCGCTCTCTTGCTCTCACGCGCTCTCTCGCGCACTCTCGCAGTCTCGCGCTTTCTTGCAGTCTCTCGCTCTCTCTCGCTCTCTCTCTCTCTCTCGCTCTCTCGCGCGCGCTCACTCGCTCACTCTCGCTTACTTGCTCACTCGCGCTCTCGTGCTCTCGCATGCTCCCTCGCATGCTCCCTCGCTCCCGCGCTCTCACGCGCTCTCTCACACAGTCTCGCGCAGTCTCGTGCATTCTCGCAATCTCTCGCGCTCTTGCTCTCGCTCTTGCGCTCTCGCGCTCTCGTGCTCTCGCGCTCTCCCCCGCTCCCGCGCTCTCACGCGCTCTCTTACACAGTCTCGCGCACTCTCGCAGTCTCTCGCGCTCTCGCTATCTCTCGTTGTCTCTCGCTATCTCGTGCTCTCTCGTGCTCTCTCGTGCTCTCTCGTGCTCTCTCGTGCTCTCTCGTGCTCTCTCGTGCTCTCTCGCGCTCTCTCGCGCTCTCTCGCATGCTCTCTCGCATGCTCTCTCTCGCGCTCACGCTCTCGCGCTCTCTCGCGCTCTCTCGCATGATCTCTCGCATGATCTCTCGCGCTCTCACGCGCTCTCTCACGCTCTCGCGCTCTCTCGCGCTCTCTCGCGCTCTCTCGCTCTCTCGCTCTCTCTCGCTCTCTCTCGCGCTCTCTCGCGCGGTCTTGCGCGCTCTCTCGCGCTCTCGTGCGCTCGCGCTCTCGTGCGCTCGCGCTCTCGTGCGCTCTCTCGCAGTCTCGCGCACTCTCGCAGCTCTCTCTCGCTCTCTCTCGCTCTCTCTCGCTCTCTCTCGCTCTCTCTCGCGCTCTCTCGCGCGGTCTTGCGCGCTCTCTCGCGCTCTCGTGCGCTCGCGCTCTCGTGCGCTCGCGCTCTCGTGCGCTCTCTCGCAGTCTCGCGCACTCTCGCAGTCTCGCGCACTCTCGCAGTCTCGCGCGCACTCTCGCAGTCTCGCGCGCGCTCTCGCTGTCTCTCGCTGTCTCTCGCTGTCTCGCTGTCTCGCTGTCTCGCGCTCTCGCGCTCACTCGCTCTCGCTCTCGCTCTCGCATGCTCCCCCGCTCCCTCGCTCCCGCGCTCTCACGTGCTCTCGCGCACTCGCGCACTCTCGCACTCTCGCAGTCTCTCGCTCTCTCGCTCTCTCTCGCTCTCTCGCTCTCTCGCGTTCTCGCTCTCTCGCGTTCTCGCTCTCTCGTGTTCTCGTGTTCTCGTGTTCTCGTGTTCTCGTGTT
>NW_025199612.1:0-6051 GCF_004010195.1 Chiloscyllium plagiosum | reverse complement strand
TGCAGGCGACACCAGAATTGTAGACAGTGAGAACGATTATCTAAGTTTCAAAAGGATCTTAATCCAATGAGGCGTTGGCCTGAAAAATGTAACATGGAGTTCAATCTGGATAAATGGAAGGTATTGCATTTTGGTACAACAGCAAGAGTAGGGCTTTGCGTAATGTTGGAGAACACGGAAGCTCGGGGTGCAGGTGCATAATTCCTTGTAGTTTGCATCACCTACAGACAAGATGTTTCAAAGGCATTTAACATACTTCCCTTCATTGCTCAGTCCTTTGTGTATAGTAGTTAGGACGTTATGTTGAATCTTTGCAGGACATTGATGAGGCCTCTTCTGAAACATTATGTCCAGTTCTGGACGCCCATCTGGAGGAATGATATTATTCAGCTGGAGTAGGTTCAGAAAAGGTATACACGCATGTTGCCAGACTATTTTCAGATTCGAGATCGGGGTGCTGGAAAACCATAACAGGTAATGCAGCATCCGAGGAGCAGGAGAATATTTTTTTCGTGCAAGTGTCGTTCATCAGGCTCTTGCCCGAAACATCCTGCTCCTCAAATGCTGCCTGACCTGCTGTGATTTCACAGCACATTACTCTGGACTCTGATCTCTCATCTGCAGGTCTCACTTTCTCCTAGTTGAGACTGATTTCACTCTAGGTTAGGGGTTTGAACCGTGACCTGACAGACGTTTATGAATTATTGAGAGGCAAGTTAAAGTTAACGATAGCTGCCTTTTCCCAGGATGGGGATTTCAAACGAGAGGGCATATGTTTAAGATGAAAAGAGAGAGAGTTTTTTTGAAAAGGTCATGTGAGGCATTTTGTAAGGAAGGTGTTTGACGTGTGCAATTATCTTGCTCATGAAGTGTTGGATGAGGGTACGTTTGCAACATTTAATGGACAATTGATTCCAAACATGAATGGGAAAGTGTGATTTTTAAAATAAATTTATTCATGCCTCGTACATCAGTTATTTCCCAGAGGATATTTAAGAGTCAACCACGGTATTATCCATCTGGAGTCTCCAGTGGGACAGAACAGATGAATATGACAGGTTGCTTCCCGAACTGACATCAGTGAATCAGATGGGATTTACCACACAACTGATTCAGGTCATCACGAGACTCTTCAATTCCAGGTGCGTATTGAATTCAAACTCCAGTATCTGTCATTCCAAGACCTGAACCCTTTGTCCCCAAAATATTACCTATTTTTTTTGGATTAACAACACAGTAACAAAACTACAAGGGCATTATAACCACTTAACGGGTACAGGAGGAGGCAGATGGGACTATATTAGTTTGGCAGTATGTTCAGCATGGATTGGTTGGACTGACAGGCCTGTTTTCATGCTTTATGACTCTATGATTGACGCTCTGGAACAAATAGCTGGTTGGGATTAACAACAACATTGACAGCAAAATCAAATACCTGATGGGATATGTAATCCTGCTGGAGTGTCCGGAGGTTGTTTTGCTCAGTGACGCCTTCCCACACACGGGACTGGTGAACGGTCTTCCACCTTCTGTCGTTAAATGAATCCCTTCCAGCAGTTCCCCCATTGCCCTGCTTTCTCTGTGATAACAGTGTCCTTATTTTCTACCCAGAGTGAACGATCCTTTCAAATTGTGTCCACACAGATACGAATCCCGTTCTCCATGTTGTGAATGTGTTTTCATTGTTTCTCATTCACCCACAGGGTGTGAGTATGACTGGTCAGGGCAACATTTATTATTCGCCCCTCGTTCATTGCTGTCTAGCTGCACCACAAACCCGGGTGCGATCCCAGCCTCGGGTCTCTGTCTGTGGGCAGTCTGCACATTCTCTGTGTGTTTGTGTTTTTATTTCTCCCTCTGACCTAGGATGTGCCAGTTACAGGGATCAACAATGGAAAATGTAGGCTTATGGGATAGGGAATACCGTAGGGTCTGGTGGGATGCGCTTCGGATGGATGTGTGGACTGGAAGGGCCGACGAGACTGCTTCCCACACAGTGGGAATTCTTGGACTAAGGGTCAGTTTTTTTTTTCTGGTCCTGGAGTCTCCTGGAGGAAGGACTGGGTGAAGATGGTAGAATCCCCTGCATAAGGGACATGAATGAATGAGATTGCAGGAAATTAAAGTCATGATCTCTGTTCCTGAGGTCAGGCTTACATTTCAGGTTTTATTCGTCGAACTTAAACATCACCGTTTCCGTGTCCAATCCCCAAGGATGACCAGTTTAACATATCACCCCAACACCACCTTCTCCAGGTTGAAATCTTGACTGTGTGGAAGAAACTGATACTGAGCTGATGCGAGCAAATGTAGCTGTCACCGCCAGTGTCGGAAACACAGATCCAAATAGCAAAATCATCTTTTAACCCCACCACGGCAAAGTTAAGGGCTCAACACGCTCCACTTATGGCATTCAGCGGTCTGAGAAAGATGCACCGGAAATCGCTATGATAGTATAAACAGGGACAACCATTCCCTTGAGCAGGACCACATTCATCCGAGGAATTTTGTGCGCCTCGATACCATCATAGAAGGACAGCACGCTCACCTACTGCATCACTGGAGCCAGTGAGTAACTCTGCGCACTCATTCCCATCCCCATTTCCGGTTGGATCTGGGCGGCTGTGCCGATGTTAAGCTACAATGCTATTGAAGCATACATTTCAACAATACCCTGTACTGTGTCCCCAGTCGTTGATGTTTTGTCGAAATCGATCAATCTCATTTTTCAACATTCTCTTTCAAGGGATTTCCACAGCCTCTGAGGACATCGAACTTAAAGATTCAGCTCATTCTCAGTTCCCACATGTCTGTCACTGTTCGCTGAGTACTGATATTGTACATTTGATGTTTTTCCGACATTCCCTCTGCTAGTATACTTATTGCTGCTTGCAAGCATCCTGTTCTGTGGTTACTGTGATCGTGGTTGTCGGTATTTTGCATTGTGACCACAGCAACCTCGATTTGAAAGCAAATCACGACACTAAGTGTTCTCTCCGTTGTCCGTTTTGTGACACATGCTAAGAAATGAATTGTTTTACCTTCAAATTCCGCTCTCTCACATCTCTGCGTTTCATATATCAGGATTCAAACACACCCGTTGTCGGAGATTTCTCTCCTTCCCACGATCATTAAACCGCCTTTCCGTCCCTCCCTCCATTTCTCTGGGGCAATGCACAATCTATCACTCTATTTCACATTCATACTGTTCTGTCTGTGCTGTTGCTGCGGTCACTGTTGCTGGGCGAACGTGCCCCAATACCACCATCGGGACCTTCAAACAAATCGATCCATTTGGATACCGCGGTTGTGAAATCAATCCCCATGTAGCAGCTTTTACTGACATAGGCCAGAGACAATTGTAGCGTCAGGCTCATGGAAAATATCCAGGGCAGTTTTGGTGAAAAGACATTTTATTGGAAAAGATCAGCTTTTATGGCTTTCTGCTTTGGTCTTGTGATAATTTCATAGGACTGACAATCCAGAGACCCAGATAATAGTCTGGGTACTCGGGCTTGAGTCCCTCCATGCAAAATTGTAAAATTTGGATGCCGCAAATATCTGCGATGAAGTATCCAATGACTACTATAGATCCATTGACAATTGTTGAAAAATATATATCAGGTTTACTGATGTCATTTCAGGATGGAATCTACTATCCTTACTTGGTCTGGCCTGCATGTGACTTCAGACTCATAGCAATATGGTTGAGTCTCAACAGCCCTCTGGGAAATTCGGAATGGGTAATAAATTCTGCTTAACCAGAATCGCCCTCATGCTAATCCAGAAATTTTAAAACAAATGCTCATTAGGCTCAAGCAAGAGTGTTGTATGAAGTTTTGCAAGTCACATTATCGCAGGGATGTGATCATACTGAGAACATTGCAAGAGATATTTACCAGCATGTTGTTTGGGATGAAGAGTTTCAGTTGTGAAGAAAGGCAGTACAGAGTGGACTGTTTGTCGCATTGCAAAGGAGATGTAGATAAGTCATGAATGAGTTAGGGTATGGACAGATCTAACTGAACGAGTTTCCCATTGATGGAGGGATCGATCAGCAGGGGCCAGAGACTGAAGGAGAAAGGCAAAAAGTTTTGAGAAAATGTGCAAAAAACTTTATCAGCCAATGGGTGGTTATAATTTAGAATACATTGCCTGCATTGCTCAGAGCGGCAAAAACCCTTATAACCTGAATAAATATTCAGATGTGAACTTGTGATGCCAAGACAGATAAGGCTGTGGGATAAACATTGAGAAATGCGATTTAGTTCATTAGGCAGTTGTTTTTGAAAAGTGTGGCCACAATTGGCTGAAGGGCCTCCTTTGACACTCCTGTCCTCGGTTTTATAATGTTTAATGTCCCCGCCTGTCACCGGGCTCAATTCTTCGCTGGGGACAGTGCATTTTTTAAAAAACTTTCACTCCATTCCCAAGTTCGGGCATTCATACCTTTCCTTCCATTCTCGATAATGCATGTCACCGGAAGGACAGTGCTGCCTGAATCAGTGTGGGGAGGGACTATAGCTCTCAGGGAGGCAGCGTGCCATGAGGGTGCAAACACGTGACTTCAGCAAACTGTCCATTGTATCTGTGTTGGAATGAAAAGCATTTGACAGACTTGTACTGGATTGAAGTGTTTACTGGAAGCAGGACGGTGAGGAAGAAACAGCGTAAAAACATTCAAATTTTCATTGCAGAAACATTTCCCTCAGCACGAATGAAATTGTAATGGACAGAGTAGCGTTTCGATACATTGAATTTGGGTTAATTTGCTTGGATGAAGCTGAGTTACCAGGGTATAAAGCCATTGAAAAATGATACAGGAATTGCTCACTATGATGGAACATTGTGTCAGTAAGTTGCACTGCTGTTCGGTCGGAGAGTTAGGTTGATTGGCATAGTTGAATTGCCCTCTCGTGTTCAGGGAGTGAATTAAGTAAGTTACGTGAATTAGCCATGGGTAACGCGGGGACAATGTCAGAAGTCACAGGACGACAGGTTATAGTCCAAAAGATTTATTTGAAATCATAAGGGGGAGGGTTCACTCTTCCTCAGGTGAAGTATACGGGAATAGGGAAGGGAGCTTGGTCTGAGTGAGATTACCTTCAGAGAGTCGACACCAGCTCGATTGACTGAAATGCTCTTTCTACACTGTAGGATTCTGCGATTCTATCGGAGAGGATAATGACGGTATTTACTGGGGTGTAAAGCGATTAGAGACGATGCTGGCGAGGTGTACTGAGGATGAGATTTTATTCACTTGTCTTCTTGGAAAATTGAGAACAGTTATCCCTGAACCAAGGAAGACTTAATTGGGTTTTTTTTCTGGTTATGACATGTTTGGACAGGGTAAATGGGTGGAAAATTCCCTCTTTCAAGTAAGTAAACTTCTAGATGTCAGGCATTCAAAGCCTTTGAATAAAACCTTTGAAGGACAAAGAAATGATGAGAACAGAATCGCTGTCACTCCGAGAATCTGTTTTTCAAAATATTGAAAAAGCACATTTGGTGACATACAAGGAATAAATTTCACAAGGAGAGCGACAGCGTGTGGCGAGGTAAAGGATAGGGGTGGGTGTAGTCGGTCAGAAGTTGCGGGGAAGCAATGTCTCAGTGGGTTGACTTTAAATGTAAAGACATTTCGTGAAGATGTGCAGCTGAACAAGATTCGGTTCCAAAACTCTAAATTTTGAAAGCTTTGGCACAATATTCCACTTAAAGCATTGTAAATGGAACTGGGCGGATTGTTTTTTATTGCGTTGGGAAGATATTACATAATGAATAGAAAGTGACCAGTTGCTTGGAGATCGACTTCGTGCTTTAATCACATGCGTTAAAGATGTGAGGACAATCACCATGATGTTTGGTCCATTTAATACTCAGTGAAATCTGCCAAAGTAACGAGCAACAAAACTGCCCTTCAACCCTCTACTTTTCTAAGAAGTATTTTCCTTAAGCTGAAATAATGTCGGAGCAAATTTGAATACAACATTAATCGTTCCAATGAGATAAATCTACTTCACTTGCGATATTACAATGAACATTGTCAGG
>NW_025199611.1:3272-6051 GCF_004010195.1 Chiloscyllium plagiosum | reverse complement strand
ATGCAAGACTTCATTGAAACAAGCAAGATCCTGAAAGTCCTTGACCAGGTGAATGTGGAAAGGATGTTTTCTCTTGTGGGAGAGTCCAGAACTAGGGATCACTGTTTAAAATTAAGGGAGAGTCCATTCAAAACAGAGATTAGGAAACATGTTTTTCTCTCAGAGATTGTCAGTCTTTGGAATTCCCCTCCTTAAAAGGCAGTGGATGCAGAATTTAGAATCTATCCAGTGTGGAAACAGGCCCTTCAGCCCAACACGTCCACACAAACCCTCTGAAGAGTAACTAATCCAGACCCATTTCCCGACCCTATATTTACCCTAGGAAGAGGTAGATAGATTCTTGAGATGGAAATGTGTTGCTGGAAAAGCGCAGCAGGTCAGGCAGCATCTAGGGAACAGGAGAATCGACGTTTCGGGCATTAGCCCTTCTTCAGGATCTGCAGACCTCACTTTCTCCTTATAGATAGATTCTTGATGACTGAAGGGATGGAACATTATTAGAGAATGTAGAGTTGAGGTTAAAATCAGATCAACCACGATCTTATTGAATGGGGGAGCAGGTTCAAAGGGCCGAGTGGCCTACTTTTGTTCCTTGCCCATATGTTGCCTCACACACCTTCGCACAAGCAAAGACTGCCACTCGTATTTTCTACCTGCAGATGAAGCTGCTTGTGCAATAGGCCTCATCTGCACAGTGTTTTCTCCAGCCTTTCACCATGAGGTTAAAGATAATGGTCCCATAGTCAATCCATTAACTCTATTTGTTGGTTTATTTAAAAGAATAAAATAAATTACAAGTCATGAAACAGACATGACAGCAAGCAATAATAGGCAGCACGATGGCTCAGTGGTTAGCACTGCTGCCTCACCGTGCCAGGGAACCGCCTCAGTTGGGTCTGTGTGGAATCTGCACATTCTCCCTGTGTCTCGATCTTATTGAATGGGGGAGCAGGTTCAAAGGGCCGAGTGGCCTACTTTTGTTCCTTGCCCATATGTTGCCTCACACACCTTCGCACAAGCAAAGACTGCCACTCGTATTTTCTACCTGCAGGTTAAGCTGCTTGTGCAATAGGCCTCATCTGCACAGTGTTTTCTCCAGCCTTTCACTGTGACGTTAAAGATAATGGTCCCATAATCAATCCATTAACTCTATTTGTTGGTTTATTTAAAACAATAAAATAAATTACAAGTCATGAAACAGACATGACAGCAAGCAATAACAGACAGCACGATGGCTCAGTGGTTAGCACTGCTGCCTCACCGTGCCAGGGAACCGCCTCAGGTGGGTCTGTGTGGAATCTGCACATTCTCCCTGTGTCTGCGTGGGCTTCCCCCGGGTGCTCTGGTTTCCTCCCACAGTCTAAAGATCTGCAGGCTCGATACATTGACCATGCTAAATTGCTCAGAGTGTACAGGAATGTGCAGGCTTGGTGGAGTAGCCATTGGAACATACAGAGATAGGATAGGCGTCAAGATAGAATGACCTTCGGAGGGGCGGTATGGAGTCAATGGGCTGAATGGCCGACCTCCACACTATAGGGATTCTGTGTTACAAATGCAAGTTCCTTCTTTCCATTCTCGCCCTGTAGCATGCATGTGGTTCTGTCTCATTTCCACTCAAGAGATGGCAACCCTTTGAAGACAGGAGCAGCCTCTATTCTTTTGGAAAGTACTTCTTCCACTCTGTGTCCTTCACAGCCTTGTAGACGGCAACAATGAGATCAGGAAATAACCCAAAGCTATAATCTGGGCTCTGCATTAAACTGTGGAACCTGCAAAATACAATTAATGTCCAAGTCAATGAAGATATTTCTCAGCAATCACTAAATGCTGAGTTTTAGTCCTCAGCAGGCCCCAGGAGTCAAAATAACTGAGTAGATCATTGCTCTGAATTGCTCATAAATTTCACCTTCACATTTCTGGAGGCTTTGATCAAAAAGGTTGCCTACTCCTATTCACAACCCTCTGGGAGATGTAGTTTCTCAGCTCAGTTTTGAACCGACCTCCTCTCACTCGATATCGCTGACCTCTTGTTCCAGACTGTCCTGCAAGGGGGAGCATCTATACAACATCCACCTTCTCAATCCCCTTTCCCATTTTCTATCCCTCAATCAGATCCCTCCTCATTCTTTTGAACTCCAATGAGTACAAGCCCAAGCTCTTTAACTGCTCCTCATGGGACAGCACTTTCATCCCTCCTCTCCAATATACAGCTTAAAATCAGCTCCAACTCCCAACCATCCAGCTGAGAGCGGAGCCATGTACAAACTGGATCCTGGTCAGTGGGAGCACTGTCACCTCTGTCTCAGAAGCTTTGGGGAGTCTATTTTGATGATAGAGTCCTTCAGCACTGGAGGCTATTCAGAGGATGTTCCCCTGACTGATCCCAGGGATGAAAGTGCTGTCCCATGAGGAGCAGTTAAAGAGCTTGGGCTTGTACTCATTGGAGTTCAAAAGAATGAGGAGGGATCTGATTGAGGGATAGAAAATGGGAAAGGGGATTGAGAAGGTGGATGTTGTATAGATGCTCCCCCTTGCAGGACAGTCTGGAACAAGAGGTCAGCGATATCGAGTGAGAGGAGGTCGGTTCAAAACTGAGCTGAGGAGAAACTACATCTCCCAGAGGGTTGTGAATCTGTGAAACTCAATGCCCCTGAGTGCAGGGGAGGCAGAATCAATCAACAGGTTCAAGAAAGATGTGTTTCTGATGGAAAGTGAGATAAAGAGCGATGGGGAGCAGGCAGGAGAGTGGAGTTGAGACCAGGATAAGATCAGCCAC
>NW_025199611.1:0-2543 GCF_004010195.1 Chiloscyllium plagiosum | reverse complement strand
AAGGGGTCACAAGAATAACACAAATGTTTTACACGAAAATTAGAAAACCAAGGAGGCTCCAGTGCAATGTGAGCCCTTTAGAAACAAACTAGGAATTCCATGAATGAGCCTAAGGGAATGGCTGATATATACAATAATTAGTTGTGTCAGTTTTCATAGTCAACGAATGGCATAATGCAGCTTCCATTCCAGGGAGGTCCAGCCACAATTGAAGACTGGAATTTGCAAAACTTGATACATGCCAGAAAACAGCATTGGAAAGCGAGCAGCTCTAAAGGCCAACAGATCTTCAGGACCTCAGGAGTTTAAAGGAAGGGGGAGGGGGAGAAGTTTCAGAGGCTTTTCCCATCAGATTCCAAAGCAGCAACCATTCCTTTAGTTTGGAAAATGTCTTGCTGTAACTCCACGGGTTCAAGAAAGATGAGAATGGGAACCGTGGAAATTACATTCTGGTCAATCTAACATCTCTTTTGAGGGTTTCATTGGAATCTATAATTAACAGCCGAGAGAATGAACATGTCGAGAATTGGAAATAGCCCACACAGATTTGTGATGGATAGGTTCTGACTGATGAACCAAATGCATAAACTCAGTAGTCGATGGGGCAGCAAGTCTCAACAACTTTCAGAAATATGTATTAATGAGAATCATAGTTCGACATTGACACAAAGACTGATGGAATACTAAGCAGTGCAGATGGTCTTATTGTTTAAAACTCACTCTGAGGACATGGGTGTTGCTATCTGGGCCAGCGTTTATTACACATTCTATGTTGTCCTTGTGAATCATGGAATCATCATACAGTGTAGAAGCAGGCCATTCAGCCCATCAAATCCACACCAACCCACCAAACAGCATCCCATCTGGACTGACCCCATTCCTGTACTGCAGCATTTCCTATGGCCCACTCACCCAGCCAACACATACCTCGACATTATGTGCAATTTGGCATGGCTAATCCACCTAACCAACACATCTATGGATTGTGTGGAAGAAACCCACACAGACATGGGGAGAATGTGCAACCGCCACACAGACAGTTGTCCCAGGGTGAAATTGAACGCAGGTCCTTAGTGCTGTGAGGTAGCAGCACTGACAACTGAGCCACAATCCTGCCCTTTGCAAGGTGATGGTGAGCTGCCTTCTTGAACCACTGCAGTCCATGTGCTGTAGATAAACCCACAATGCCCTTAGGGAGGGAATTTCAGGATTTTCATCCAGCGACACTGGAGGAACAGTAATATATTTTCAAATCAAGATTCTATGTGGATTGGAGGGGAACTTGTTTTTGGTGGTGTTCTGTGTCCTTCTACATGGAAATGATTGTGAGTTTGGAAGGTGCTGTCTCAAGAGACTTGGTGTGAATTCCTGCAGTGCATCTTGTAGATGGTGCACACGGCTGTTGCTGAGCATCAGTGGTAGAGGGAATGTATGTTTATCGATGTGGTGCCAATAAAGCAGGCTGTTTTGTACTGGATGATATCAAGCTTCTTGATTGTTTTTGGAGCTTCATCCATCCAGGCAACTGGGGAGTAACCCACCACAGTCCGATCCAAAACTTGACTGATCTTTTCTTAATTCATTTACTGGATTAGGCATCACTTGCTATGTCAGCATTTATTGCCCAGAATCAAATGGGGTGGCACAGCACTGGGACCAAGGTTTAATTCCACCCTCGGGCAACTGACTGTGTGGAGTTTGCACATTCTCCCTGTGCCTGCCTGGATTCCCTCCCGGTGATCTGGTTTCCTCCCACAGTCCACAAACGTGCGGGTTAGGTGGAATGGCCATGGGAAATGCAAGGTTACAGGGGAGTGGGTCTCGGTGAGATGTTCTTTGGAGAGGCGGTTTGGGCTGAATGGCCTATTTCCACATTGTAGGGATTCTATGAATTTCTTCACTCAGAGGGTTTTGAATCTTTGGGATATTCATCGATACTTAGGCGTTTGAATAAATTCAAGATAGAGATGATTCACATGTAGGGAGGCAATGAGTTAATGGTATCATCACTAGATTCTTAATCCAAAGAGCCAAGTAATGTTCTGGGGGACCTGGGATCACCGTGGGGCAGCACGGTGGTACAGTGGTTAGCACTGCTGCCTCACAGCACCAGGATCCCAGGTTCGATTTTAGCCTCGGGTGACTGCCTTTTATGGAGTTTGCACATACTCCCTGTGTCTGCATGGGATTCCTCTGGGTGCTCCGGTTTCCTCCCACAATCCAAAGATGTGCAGGTTAGGTGAATTGGTCACGCTAAATTGCCCATAGTCGGGGTGAATATGAGGAATGAGTCTGGGTGGGTTACTCTTCGGAGGGTCGGTGTGGACTTGTTGGACCGAAGGGCCTGTTTCCATACTATAGGGAATCTAATCTAAATCCTGGCAATGCATGGAGTGGAATTTTAAATTCAAAAAGACTCTGGAGTTAGGAGTCTAATGACGACCATTGATGGGGGAGAACCCTGTCGGGCCCACTAATGTCCATCAGATTGCTGTCCTTGCCCATACTGGCTGACATATGACTCCAGACCCACAGCAACATAG
>NW_025199610.1:0-6050 GCF_004010195.1 Chiloscyllium plagiosum | reverse complement strand
CCCAGACCAGGTCAGTGCGGCAGTGTGTCCCAGACCAGGCCAGTGCATGAGCGAGACCCATACCATGGCAGTGCAGGAGTGAATCACAGACCAGGCCAGTTTGGGAGTGAGTCCCAGACATGTCCAGTGTGGGAGTGAGTCCCAGACCAGGGCAGTGTGCGAGTGAGTCCCAGAACAGGCTAGTGTGGGAGTCAGTCCCAGACCTGTCCAGTGCGGAAGTGAGACCCAGAAAGGTCCAGTGCGGGGGTGAGTCCCAGACCAGGCCAGTGCAGGAGTCTGTCCCAGACCAGGCCAGTGCGGGAGTGTGTCCCAGACCAGGCCAGTGCGGTAGCGTGTCCCAGCCAAGGCCAGTGCGGGAGTGAGTCGCAGACCGGGCCAATGCAGGAATGAGTCCCAGACCAGCCCAGGGCAGGAGTGAGTCCCACACCAGGACAGTGTGCGAGTGAGTCCCAGGCCGAGCCAGTGCAGGAGTGTGTCCAGGACCAGGCCAGGGTGTGAGTGGGTCCCAGACCAGGCCAGTGTGGGAGTGTGTCCCAGACCAGGAGGGTGCAGGCGTATATCCCAGACCAGGCCTCTGCAGGAGTGAGTCCCAGACCAGGCCAGTGTGGGAGTGAGTCCCAGACCAGGCAAGTGTGAGAGTGACTCCCAGACCAGGCCAGTGCGGGAGTGTGTCCCAGACCGGGCCAGTGTGCGAGTGCGTAAGTGCAGAAGGGAGTCCCAGACCAGACCACGCAGGAGTGAGTCCGAGATCAGGCCAGTGCGGGAACGTGTTCCAGACAAGGCCAGAGCGGGAGTGCGTTCCAGACCAGGCCAGTGGTGGAGTGAGTCCCAGACCAGTCAACGCAGGAGTGAGTCCAAACCAGGAAAGTGTCGGAGTGTGTCCCAGACCAGGCCAGTGCGGTAGTTAGTCCCAGACCAGGCCAGGGCGTGAGTGAGTCCCAGACCAGGCCAGTGCAGGAGTGTGTCCCAGACCCGGAGAGTGTAGGAGTGAGTCACCGAACAGGCCAGGGCGTGAGTGAGTCCCAGACCAGGCCAGTGCAGGAGTGTGTCCCAGACCCGGAGAGTGTAGGAGTGAGTCACCGAACAGGCCAGTGCGGGAGTGTGTCACAGACCAGGCCAGTGCGGTAGCGTGTCCCAGACCGGGCCAGTGTGCGAGTGCGGAGCAGAACAGCCCAGTGCAGAAAGGAGTCCCAGACCAGACCACGCAGGAGTGAGTCCGAGATCAGGCCAGTGCGGGAACGTGTCCCAGACAAGGCCAGAGCGGGAGTGCGTTCCAGACCAGGCCAGTGGTGGAGTGAGTCCCAGACCAGTCAACGCAGGAGTGAGTCCAAACCAGGAAAGTGTCGGAGTGTGTCCCAGACCAGGCCACTGCAGGAGTGTGTCCCAGACCAGTCCAGTGCGGTAGTTAGTCCCAGACCAGGCCAGGGCGTGAGTGAGTCCCAGACCAGGCCAGTGCGGGAGTGTGTCCCAGACCCGGAGAGTGTAGGAGTGAGTCACAGAACAGGCCAGGGCGTGAGTGAGTCCCAGACCAGGCCAGTGCAGGAGTGTCTTCTCGACCAGGAGAGTGCAGGTGTGTGTCCCAGACCAGGCCTCTGCAGGAGTGAGTCCCAGACCAGGCCAGTATGGGAGTGAGTCCCAGACCAGGCCACTGCAGGAGTGTGTCCCAGACCAGGCCAGTGCGGGAGTGTGTCCACGACCAGCCAATGTGGGAGTGCGTAGCAGAACAAGCCAGTGCAGGCGTGTGTCCCAGACCAGACCACGCAGGAGTGAGTCCCAGACCAGGCCAGTGCAGGAGTGAGTCCCAGACCAGGCCAGTGCAGGAGTGAGTCCCTGACCAGGCCAGTGTGGGAATGAGTCCCAGACCAGGCCAGTGCGGGAGTGTGTCCCAGACCAGGCCAGTGTGGGAGTGAGTCCCAGACCAGGCCAGTGCAAGAGTGAGTCCCAGACCAGGCCACTGCAGGAGTGAGTCCCAGACCAGGCCAGTGCAGGAGTGAGTCCCAGACCAGGCCAGTGCAGGAGTGAGTCCCAGACCAGGCCAGTGCAGGAGTGAGTCCCTGACCAGGCCAGTGTGGGAATGAGTCCCAGACCAGGCCAGTGCGGGAGTGTGTCCCAGACCAGGCCAGTGTGGGAGTGAGTCCCAGACCAGGCCAGTGCAGGAGTGAGTCCCAGACCAGGCCAGTGCGGTAGTTAGTCCCAGACCAGGCCAGGGCGTGAGTGAGTCCCAGACCAGGCCAGTGCTGGAGTGAGTCCCAGACCAGGCCAGTGTGGGAGTGAGTCCAAGACCAGGCCAGTGCAGGAGTGAGTCCCAGACCAGGCCAGTGCAGGAGTGAGTCCCTGACCAGGCCAGTGTGGGAATGAGTCCCAGACCAGGCCAGTGCGGGAGTGTGTCCCAGACCAGGCCAGGACGGGTGTGAGTCCCAGACCAGGCCAATTCAGGAGTTAGTCACAGACCAGACCAGTGTGGGAGTGTCTCCCAGACCAGGCCAGTGCGGGAGTGTGTCCTAGACCCGGGCAGTGCGGGAGTGAATCCCAGACCAGGCAACGCGGGAGTGAATCCCAGACCAGGCCAGTGCGGCAGTGAGTCCCAGACATGTCCAGTGCCGGAGTGAGTTCTAGACCAGGGCAGTGTGCGATTGAGTCCCAGAACAGGCTCGTGTGGGAGTGAGTCCCAGACCAGGCCTGTGCGGGAGAGAGTCCCAGACCTGTCCAGTGCGGGAGTGAATCCCAGACCAGGCTAGTGCGGGAGTGATTCCCAGAACTGACCAGTGCAGGAGTGTGTCCCAGACCAGGTTCGTGTGGGAGTAAGTTGCAGACCAGGCCATTGCGGGAGTGAGTCCTAGACCAGGCCAGGGCGGGAGTGTGTTCCAGTGCAGGCCAGTGTGGAAATGAGTCCCAGACCAGGCCAATGCGGGTGTGTGTCCCAGACCAGGCCAGTTCAGGAGTGAGTCACAGACCAGGCCCGTGCGGGAGTGAGACGCAGACCATGCCAGTGTGGGAGTTAGTCCCAGACCAGGCCAGTGTGGAAGTGAGTCCCAGACCAGGCAAGGCAGGAGTGTGTCCCAGACCAGGAAAGTGTCAGAGTGTGTCCCAGACCAGACCACTGCAGGAGTGTGTCCCAGACCAGTCCAGTGCGGTAGGTAATCCCAGACCTTGCCAGTGCGGGAGTGATTCCCAGACTAGGCCAGTGCAGGAGTGAATCCCAGACCAGGTCAGTGCAGGAGTGAGCCCCAGACCAGGCCAGTGTGGGAGTATGTCCCAGATCAGGTCAGTGCAAGAGTTAGTCCCAGACCAGGCCAGTGCGGGTGTGAGACGCAGACCAGGCCAGTGCGGGAGTGAGTCCCAGATCAGGCAAGGCAGGAGTGAGTCCCAGACCAGGTCAATGCGGGAGTGTGTCCCAGACCAGGCCAGTTCAGGAGTGAGTCCCAGACCAGGCCAGTGCGGGAGTGAGACGCAGACCAGGCCAGTGCGGGAGTGAGTCCCAGACCAGGTGTGTGCAGGAGTGAATCCCAGACCAAGCCTGTGCAGGAGTGTGTCCCAGACCAGGCCAGTGCAGGAGAGATTCCCAGACTAGGCCAGTGCAGGAGTGAATCCCAGACCAGGTCAGTGCGGGAGTGAGCCCCAGACCAGGCCAGGGCGGGATTATGCCCCAGACCAGGCCAGTGCAAGATGGTGCCCCTGACCAGGCCAGTGCGGGAGAGTGCTCAAACCAGGCCAGTGCGGGAGTGAGTCCCAGATCAGGCCAGTTCGGGAGTGAGTCCCAGACCAGGCCAATGCGGGAGTGTGTCCCAGACCAGGCCAGTTCAGGAGTGATTCCCAGACAAGGCCAGTGCGGGAGTGAGACGCAGACCAGGCCAGTGCGGAAGTGAGTCCCAGACCAGTCAACGCAGGAGTGAGTCCCAAACCAGGAAAGTGTCGGAGTGTGTCCCAGACCAGGCCATTGCAGGAGTGTGTCCCAGACCAGTCCAGTGCGGTAGTTAGTCCCAGACCTGGCCAGTGCGGGAGTGAGCCCCAGACCAGGCCAGTGCGGTTGTTACTCCCAGACCAGGACAGTGCAGGAGTGATTCCCAGACGAGGCCAGTGCTGGAGTGAATCCCAGACCAGGTCAGTGCGGGAGTGAGACCCAGACCAGGCCAGGGTGGGAGTATGTCCCAGATCAGGTCAGTGCAAGAGTGTGTCCCTGACAAGGCCAGTGCGGGAGAGTGTCCCAAACCAGGCCAATGCGGGAGTGAGTCCCAGATCAGGCAAGGCAGGAGTGAGTCCCAGACCAGGCCAATGCGGGAGTGTGTCCCAGACCAGGCCAGTTCAGGAGTGAATCCCAGACCAAGCCTGTGCAGGAGTGTGTCCCAGACAGGCCAGTGCAGGAGTGATTCCCAGACTAGGCCAGTGCAGGAGTGAATCCCAGACCAGGTCAGAGCGGGAGTGAGCCCCAGACCAGGCCAGGGCGGGAGTATGTCCCAGACCAGGCCAGTGCAAGAGTGTGTCCCTGACCAGGCCAGTGCGGGAGAGTGCCCAAACCAGGCCAGTGCGTGAGTGAGTCCCAGATCAGGCCAGTTCGGGAGTGTGTCCCAGACCAGGCCAATGCGGGAGTGTGTCCCAGACCAGGCCAGTTCAGGAGTGATTCCCAGACAAGGCCAGTGCGGGAGTGAGGCGCAGACCAGGCAAGTGCGGAAGTGAGTCCCTGACCAGGCAACGCAGGAGTGAGTCCCAGACCAGGAAAGTGTCGGAGTGTGTCCCAGACCAGGCCACCTCAGGAGTGTATCCCAGACCAGTCCAGTGTGGTAGTTAGTCCCAGACCAAGCCAGGGCATGAGTGAGTCCCAGACCAGGTCAGTGCGGGAGTGTGTCCCAGACCCGGGGAGTGCAGGAGTGATTCCCAGAACAGGCCAGGGCGTGAGTGAGTCCCAGACCAGGCCAGTGTGGGAGTGTGTCCCAGACCTGGAGAGTGCAGGCGTGTGTCGTGAACAGGCCTGTGCAGGAGTGAGTCCCAGACCAGGCCAGTGCAGAGGTGAGTCCCTGACCAGGCCAGTGTGGGAGTGAGTCCCAGACCAGGCCAGTGCATGAGTGAGACCCAGACCAGGGCAGTGCAGGAGTGAATCCTAGACCAGGCCAGTTTGGGAGTGAGTAGGTTGAAATCTTTGAGGAGAAAGTGAGGTCTGCATCTGCATCTGCATCTCCAGCATTTGCAGACCTCACTTTCTCCTCAAAGATTTCAACCTACTGCGAATCCTCTTACAAGGATGCCTTCCTTGAAGAAGCTCTCTTCCTCCCTCTACATCTCCAGCATTTGCAGACCTCACTTTCTCCACGCAGGAGTGAGTTCCAGACTAGGCCAATGCAGGAGTCTGTCACAGACCAGGCCAGTTCAGGAGTGTGTCCCAGACCAGGCCAGTGCGGTAGTGAGTCGCAGACCAGGCCAGCGCGGGAGTGTGTCCCAGACTGGGCCAATGCGGGAATGAGTCTCAGACCAGGCCAGTGTGGGAGTGAGTCCCAGGCCGAGCCAGTGCAGGAGTGAGTCCCAGATCAGGCCAGTGCGGGAACGTGTCCCAGACCAGGCCAGAGCGGGAGTGAGTCGTGACCAGGCTAGTGCGGGAGTGAGTCCCAGACCAGGCCAGTGTCAGAGTGTGTCCCAGATCAGGTCAGTGCAGGAATGTGTCCCAAACCAGGCCAGTGCAGCAGTGTATCCCAGACCAGGCCAGTGCGGAAGTGAGTCCCAGACATGTCCAATGCAGGAGTGAGTCCTAGACCAGGGCAGTGTGCGAGTGAGTCCCAGAACAGGCTAGTGTGGGAGTGAGTTCCAGACCAGCCCAATGCGGGAGTGTATCCCAAACCAGGCCAGTGCGGGAGAGAGTCTCAGACTTGTCCAGTGAGGGAGTGAGTCCCAGAACTGACCAGTGCGGGAGCGTGTCCCAGACCAGGCTAGTGTGGGAGAGAGTGCCAGACCAGGCTAGTGTGGGAGTGAGTTCTAGACCATGCGAGGGCGGGAGTGTGTTCCAGTCCAGGCCAGCATGGGAGTGAGTACCAAACCAGGCCATTGCAGGAGTGAGTCCCAGA
>NW_025199609.1:3604-6050 GCF_004010195.1 Chiloscyllium plagiosum | reverse complement strand
ATGGCAATGATTCTGAATCAGAAAACAGCAAGACATTTTAAAAAGACAGACAAGAACAAGGCAGAACAGAGAAACTCTGAACACTTAAACTGCATTTATTTCAATGCAAGAGGCCTTATTGATAGGGCTGATGGACTCAGGGCATGTCAGGGAACTTGGGACTGGGATGTCATCGCTATTACAGAACTTGGCTGAGGAATGGAGAAGAGTCGACAAGCATGGTGCTGGAAAAGCACTGCCGGTCAGGCAGCATCCAAGGAGCAGGAGAGTAGCTCTTCACTAGAAATGAGGGGATGGCCCAAGGGAGAGATAAATGGGAGGGACCTCGGGCTGGGGGCAAGGTAGCTGGGAATGTGATACGTTGATGGAAAAGAGTGGTAATGGTGATAGGTCAGAAAGGAGGGTGGAGTGGGATAGGTGGGAAGGAAGATGGACAGGTAGGACAGTTCAAGAGGGGTGTGCCAAGTTCGAATGTCGGATCTGGGAAAAGGTGGTGGGGGGAATGAAGAAACCGAGGAAATCTACATTGATCCCGTGTGGTTGGAGGGGCCCAAGGTAGAAGATGAGGCTTTCTACCTTAAGGTGGTTAGAGTTTGGCAAACTGCCCCCCACTACTCTGCCAAGGACATGCCAGTACTGGACCTCCTCCACCGCCAAACTCCAGCCAGCCGACATCTGGAGGAAGAATACGTTATCTTCTGCCTTGGGACCATCCGACCACATGGGATCAATGTAGATTCCACCAGCTTCTTCATTTCACCTCCCCCCTCCTTATCACAGAGCCAACCATCCAACCAGGCACCACCCTCTGGAACTGTCCGACAGGTCCATCTTCCTTTCCACGTATCTGCTCCACCCTCCTCCATCTACCTATCACATTCCCAGACCCCTCCCATTTACGTCTCAGCCCCCCTTGGGCCATCCTCCCATTCCTGGTGAAGAGCTTATACTCGAAATGTTGGCTCTGCCTAACCAGCTGTGCTTTTCTAGCACCACACTTTTAGACTCTGATCTCCAGCCTCTGCAGTCCTCAATTTCTCTTGAGGAATGGAAAAGACTGGCAGTTCAATGTTCTGTTTTAGGGTTTTCTCAGAAGGATATGAAGAGAGGCAAAAGAAGAGGAGTGGTGCATTTTTGATTAAGGAAAATATTACGGCTGTAATTTGAGAAAATATTTCTGAGGGACCATTTCATGAAAATATATGAGTTGAAGTTAGAAATAAGAAAAGGATGATCACCGTGATGGGATTGTACTATCGGCTCCCCAATAGTCAGAGGGCAATTGAGAAGCAAATATATAGAGAGATCGTAAATATATATAAGAATAATAAGTTTGAAATAGTAAGGGATTTAAATTTTCTAAACATTGATTCAGATTGCCAGAGTGTTAAAAAGTTTTGATGGTGAAGGATTTGTTAAATTGCAAGAAAATTTCCTTTGTCAAGATATAAATGTTCCTACTAACGGAGGATCAAAACCGAACTTCTCTTGGGAAATAAGACAGACCAAGTGACTGAGTGTTAGTCAGGAAACACTTTGGGAGCAGTGATCATAAAACGATCAGTTTTAAAATAGTTATGGAAAGGCACAGGTCTTCCATGAAAGTTAAAGTTCTTAATTAGAGTAAGGCAAATTTTAAAAGTATGTAACAAGAACTTTCAAAAGTTGATTGGAGTAGACTGGTCACAGGTAAAAGGAACTAGGAGGAAGTGAGGATGCAAATGCTGGAGATCAGAGTCGCGAGTGAGGTGTTGGAAATGCACAGCAGGTTTCCTACTCGTGGGATGCTGCCTAACTTGCTGCGCTTTTCCAGCACCACACTCCCGACTCTGTTTGCAGGTAAAAGGATGACTGACAAGTGGGAGGCCTTCAAAAGTGTGATAACAAGAGTCCAGAAACATTCTGTTCCTGTTAGAGTGAAAGGCAAGGCTGGTAAGATTAACGAACAATGGATGAATAAAGATGTTGAAGTTCAAGTCAAGAATAAAAAAGAACTATCAGACAATTAGGATGAACAGAATGTCTTGAAGAGTATAAAGAGTGAAGGGACATCCTTAAGAACGAAATGAGGAAGGCAATGAGGGGATAGGAGATAGCCTTGGCAGGTAAGGGAAAGATACTCGAAGGAGATTCTATAAATAGAGTAAGAATGAGGGAGCAACTGGAGAGAGATAGGACCCCTTAAAGATCAACGAGGTTGTCTTTGTATTGAACCACAAGAAATGGGAGGGATATAAATGAATAATTCTGTTTTACTGTTGGGAAGGAATTGGAGGCGAGAGAAATCAGGGAAATAAATACTGATGTTTTGGGAAAAGTTTGCAGTACAGAAGAGGAAGTGCTGGAGATCTTAAAAAACATAAAAGTAGGTAAACCTCCAGGACCTGATCAAGTGTGTCCCAGGACACTGTGGGAAGTTAGGGAGAAAATTGCAGGGCCCCTAGCA
>NW_025199609.1:0-754 GCF_004010195.1 Chiloscyllium plagiosum | reverse complement strand
CCCCCAGGGATGGAGCACAGCCAGAGCCATCTCAGTGGGATCACAGTGGGAGGGGGGAGGGAGGGAGGAGGTGTGAGAGAATGCAGCAGGTAAACAGTTTCATTCAGTCTGCCTTTGTCTACTCCTGCTTTGCATTTTATTGTCTTGGAATGAAAGCCAAATGCATTTTCAAACTGATCAAATTCCTTTTGTCTTTGTGGTTTCCTATTGATTATTGTAAGAAATCTCAATTTGAGATTACCAGGAATCTAACCCAGGTCACCTGCTTGGAAGACATCTACACTGACCATGATAGCACCATCACTGTGCACTTTACCACAACACAGTCCCCAAACATATTTAAAAAGACCTTTATCATGACAAATAAAACAGAGGTCATGTTGATTCACTAAAAGTGATATTGGGTCAGGTGACAATATCTTATCTGAAGAGTTAGATTGAAGGAGCATCTGAAATCGGAGAGGGAGCTGGGTCATTGGGTGGGTGCAGGGAGGGAGTCCAGAAATCCCTCTGATTGGGCTTGGATTCCCCGGCAATGCATCAGCTGGTTCATGGAAAGGAACAAATAAAGAAACGGAATGATATCAGAGATATAGTTTAGTACAGACTGCCTTTGACTTCCCCTGCTTCCAGAGATGGTAATGTGTGACATAGGTAAAGTAGTGTTACTTCTGTAATCGTAATTATTTATGCAAGGTAAATGAACTCACACCAGTGTATGATTGTTTCAGTCAAGAGCTGAGTCAACAAGCAT
>NW_025199608.1:0-6049 GCF_004010195.1 Chiloscyllium plagiosum | reverse complement strand
TCATATTCAATACTTGTGGTAAGTAGACATGGAATATGAAGTTCAGATCAAGGAAGCCAAAGGACACGAAATCATAATATTTTAGACCAATCAGTAAGTTTGAAAGTAGAGGTCATGACCAGCAGAATCTATCAGAATAAAATCGATAAAATATAATGAAAGGAACTAGTCTTGATCCCTAAATTTGGATATTTCGCTACTGTCACCGTGGTGAGTATGCACAACAATCAGAAGCAGATTCCATTTTGAATTTCACATGATGCTGTGCAACGTGTGATCAATTAACGATTTCCTTTACACGGTGTGACAGATCAAATGGTGAATGTAGGTAAGTGAGTACCATGGTGATGGGTAAACTGGACATTCTTGGTTCGGGAGAAGAGAGATGAAGGGGTCAGTGTGGAGCAATGAGAGCAGAAGTGATGGGTGAATGGAACAGTGTAGCTCAATGAGAACAGCCTTGAACAGAACATTGTAGGTCCGCGTGTACACAGATAACAGGTGAATAGAGCAGTGTAGCGTAATGTGCACAGTGTGATGGGATAACAGGACAGTTTAGATCAATGAGTATAAGAATGATGTAAGGTTAGGCAGTGTTTGTCAGTGTTTTGGGTGAACTGATCAGCATACAGCAATTATTAATGGCATGATTAATTAATGAGATCGTGCAGGTCAGTGAGCACAAGCGTGACTGGTGTATGCGACAATATAGATCAATTAGTCCAAAGGTACTGGGTGAAAGGGAAAGAGTAGTTCTGTAAGAATAATGCTTGATGGGTGAACTGGACTTTGATGGTCAGTGGGTATAGCAACGCTTGGTGATAGGAATAGTATAGGTCAGTAAGTATGGTCAGGGCGACATGGTGGCTCAGTTGTTAGTACTGTTGCCACACAGTGCCAGGGACCAGGGTTCGATTTCACCATCGGCCGACTATTGTGTGGAGTTTGTACATTCTCCTCGTGTCTGCATGGGTTTCCTGTCAGTGCTCTGGCTTCCTCCCACAATCCAACGATATGCAGGTTAGTTAAATTGGACCAGCTGAATTGTCCATAGTGTGCATTGATGTGTCGTTTAGGTGCCTTGGTCAGGGATAAATGTAGAGCAACAGGGTAGGGGAATGGGTCTGTGTGGGTTACTCTTTGGAGGGTCTGTGTGGACTTGTTGAGCTGAAGGACCTGCTTCCAGAAGTGCCAATCATTACAGAATCTCAAAGGAATGAGACTGACCAGATCATCTGGCATCAACCGAGGCACCGGAAGGGACAATGGCAGAAAAAACCGTGTTGACCATACAAAGTCTTAATTACTACCATCTGGGGGCTGGGGACAAAATTGGGAGAGCTGTCTCAAAGACTAGTCAAGTAGCCGTCTGTAACTACTTAATTACAGAGTAGCACCATAAAGACAATATCCCAGAAACCACCTTTACAACCCTTGAATAAGTTCTTCGCTACTGGCAGGACACAATCAGCAATAGTAGTGGCACAGTTGTATCCAATCCGGAGGGAGTTGCCATGGAAGTTCTCAACAAAGATGGTGGATCCCATGAAGCCTCATGGATTCACGTTAAGAACAGACAATGTAACCTCCTGCTGATTACCATGTACCGTCTTTCCTCAGCTTATGAATGGTACTCCTCATGTTGAACAACAACTGGAGGAAGCATGGAAGATGGCAAGGGGTTAATTTATGTTCTGTGTGTGGGATTTTGATGTCAATCACCAAGAGTGGCTCTGCAGCAGCTCTATTGATCGAGATGATTCAGCCTTTACGGACATAGCTGCTAGACTTGGTCTGCAGTGCGAGGTGAGGGAACTAACAAGTGGGAAAGTCATGCCTAACCTCATCCTTAACCATTCTGATAACTGCAGCTACATCTGTCCATGACAGTATCATTCAGGTTGACCACTGCAGAGTCCTTGTAGAGTTGAAGTCCTGCGTTCCCATTGAGGGTACCGTCCATCTTGTTGTGTGGCACTATCACCAGCTAAATGAGGTGGGCTTCCAATAGATCCCCAAACTCAAGACTGGACATTTATGAGATGCTGTGGGCCATCAGCAGCAGCTGAATAGTACTCCAGATCCACCTGAATACTTATGACCTGGGAAAGCAACCATTCAACCAACCATTAGAACCAAGCTATGAGATCAACTCTGATTCAATAGACAGTGCAGGTGGGCATGCCAGGATCAGCACCAGTGCAGACCTGAAGGTGATGTGTAGACCTGGTGAAGCCACCAAACAGGACTACCTGTCTGTCACCCAGCATGGGTAGCAGGTGATAGACAGATATAAGTGATAACACAACCAACGGATTGTACCTAAGCTGTGCAGTCGTGCACATTCTTGCAAGAATAATGGTGCACTTCTAAACAACGCAGTGCAAATGTATCCATTCGGAATGATGGAAGAGCCTAAAACCATCGTGCAAAAGATCAGCCTAACGCTTGTGCAGCAAGCTTCAAGCAGAACTGCTCAGTAGACAATCCATCTGGTAGTCCTCCACTGGTCCCCAGCAGATACCAGTGTTCAGCCAATTTGAGTCGCTCCACGTGATATCAAGAAACGGTTGGAGACACTGGATACTGCAAAAGATACAGCCCTCACAGCGTTCTGGCAGTAGTACTAAAGCCGTTGCACCAGAACCTGCTGCTCCGCTAGCCAATCTGTTCCAGTATAGTTACAACACTGACATCTATCCGACAATATCGGAAATCGCCCAGATACATGCTATACCTAAAAAGCAGAATAAATCCAACCCAACCAATTACCACCCCCTTAGTCTGCTCTTGATAATTAGTGAAGCAATAGAAGGCGTCATCAACAGTGCTAAAAAATAACCTGCTCAGTGACGCCCAGTTTGGATTCTACCAGGGCCTTTCAGTCCCTGACCTCCTTGCACCCTTGGTTCAAACATGGATAAAATAGCTTAATTCCAGAGATGAGGCGAAAATGGCAGCCCATCAAATTAAGGGTGCACTTGACTCCGTGTGGCGTCAAGGAGCCCTGGAAAATCTGCAATGAATGGGAATTTGAAGGCAAACTCTTCGGTCATAAGAGTCATACCTGACAGAGAGTAAGATGGTCATACTTTTTGGAGGTCCATCATCACAACTGAAGGACATCTCTGCAGTCATTCCTCAGGGTAATTCCCAGGCCTAACCATCGTCAGCTGCTTCATCAATATTCTTCCATCCATCGTAGGGTCAGCAGTGTGGATGTTTGCTGATGATTGCACAGTTGTTTACTATTCAAGAATCCTCAGGTACTGAAATGGTCCGTGTCCACATGGAACAGGTGGTAAGGAACACTTGTGCCACAGAAATGCTAGGCTGTGACCATTAAATTTAGGAGATAATCCAATCGACGACCTTTTGACATTCAACGGTGTTTTCACGACTATCAACATCCTGGGGATTACAATTGATCAGAAACGCAATTGGACTCACCACATAAAACGTACGAGCTACAAGAGTAGGTCGGAGGCTGGAAATAATGCGGCGAGTTACACACCTCCTGACGATACAAGGGCACTCCAGTACTTGCAAGGCACAAGTCAAGAGTGTGATGGAATACTTCCCACTTAACATGATTAATACAGACCCGAAAACACTAAAGATAAAACAATCTGCCTCATTGGAATTACATACGCATACATCCACTCGCACCCTACCAACGTTTAGCAGGAGCAACGTGTACAATGCGCACTGCAGAAATTCATGAAAGTTAATCGGAAAGCTCCTCCCCCACCCAGCAGAAGGGCAGCAGGTATACGGGAACGCCACCTAATTTTGTAACCCTATCCCCATCCCAAGCCATTTACCATTCTGATTTGGAAACAGGAAATATCTCTGCTCCTTCACTGGCATTGGTTCAAAATCCTAGAATTTCGGTCCTAATGCCATTGTTGGTGATCCCACTGAAAAGGACTGCAGCGATTGAAAAAAGTCATTACCACTTCTCAATTGAAACTAGGGATGGGTAATAAATGCTGGCCAACCAACGACGCTCTCAGACACAAGTAAATAAATAAATAGTTATTATTTACTCAACAGATCAATTTTCTTTTATGAATGCAGTCAAATTAGAACAGTAACTACGAGCATTAATATTCTAAACAGGTACAATTAAACATAAAGGAACAGTAGATATGTTTGTGATATATGATGCAATTCCCATTTCTTTTATCTTCTCAACAGTTCGAAGATATAGAATATACTGATGTCCAGAACCAGCCAAAGAAATGGTGTACAATGCAATCAAGCACTGCACAATCCAATATTATATGGCTTTCATTCAATATTTGCCCATTTCTGGCATTGAAAACTTGCGAATCACTAACTATTTTAATGTGAAGAGTGTTTCATCGATTTATGAAGCAACGCAGGATCTGGTTAATTCACGTTTTATATCAATGGAAGTCGTTGCTGCCATTGACAGTGTGGAAACACTCTGTTGTATGCCTGAGACGCAAACATCTGGCTGCATTTACATATATGCTTCAAAACAAAATAAATGTCACAGCGTGATATTTGGCAGAAAGGCCTCTTTAATTATGAATAAGCAAGATTTTACTTGATAAAAACTAATATTCTCAAAATGCAATTTTCCAATATTCCCCTTTGTTTGGTGCCTGATCATTTTGAAGGACGAAACTGCCTTGATGGTGTTTATCTTCCATAGAATCAAATATTTCTCACTGATTAACCTGCCCATTTCCGTTGCAACATAAGAGCATACAGCGATGGAAGTAACAAATTGGATCAGAGAGAGAGTTGGCTCACGATGAGACACAGTGATCCAGTAAAAACGAGTAATTTCCAGATTGTCCAAGTCCCAAGCCTCCATTTCGGCTTCGCACACTGGACCTGCCCATCACTCCTCCCCTCTGACATATCACCATCTCTCTCAAGTTCATCCACCTATCGTTTTTTTCAGCTAACCACCCCACCCCCACCCCACATTTATCTCTTAGCCTCAGTCCACAAGGCTCATTCCTGATGAAGGGCTTATGCCTGAAACGTCGATTCTCCTGCTCCTCGAATGCTGCCTAACCTGCTGTGCTTTCCCAACAACACATTCTCAAAAAAAAGAGAGAAAAGCCAAGTTAGGTGAGCTAAAATGCTGAAATGAATGGAATATAAAAAGGGCTTATGCCTGAAACGTCGATTCTCCTGCTCCTCGAATGCTGCCTAACCTGCTGTGCTTTCCCAACAACACATTCTCAAAAAAAAGAGAGAAAAGCCAAGTTAGGTGAGCTAAAATGCTGAAATGAATGGAATATAAAGTAATATATTTCAAATTCGTGTAGAACATAGAGAATCAGAATAGACATTAACTGAAAAAGACTGGACAATAGTGTGACAAAAGGAGTCAGTCTGTCCTCACATGCAAACAAAAGCAACTTACCATGCAGATATATGTACCTCTATGCAGGATTTCCAGCCTGTTATCTGCTCGTGCTGCCATACTATCGATATGGCGTTTCCACTTCAGTATCTGATCATGCTATGATTTTGATAATGGAGGAAACTCAGTGATGGTAGCTCAGTTCAGTGTCAAGGGGCAATTCAGGACACTAACTTGATTAACACCTGCACAGAAATGACTGAGATGAGATAAAATGAAAGACCACACTCACCTCAACCAATATCCTTTGTGCAAGATAGGCCACCAGCTAGCGGAGGATGTTTCCCCTGATTTGCAGTGACTCGCATCTTTCTCGGACTCCAAAATATCACACCCAATCAAACATAGTCTTGATATCAAGGGCAATCACATTGAACTAACGTTTGGAATTCAGCTTTTTTGTGCTTGTTTGCAGCACGATTGGAACGAGATCAGTATCTGATTGAATCTGTCAGCCAAAGCAAGCAGTTTCAATGCTTCTGTAGCATTGATAAAAACAGTTCAACCCATTGTCTTTATGATGATTCCATTTCACTGATCACAGTATAATAGACGTTTCATGGAACCAATGCAGTCTTTTCAGCTTATCGAGCGAGTAACGATCCGAACCCTCATGGCAATGTACTCCATATGTTGTTG
>NW_025199607.1:0-6049 GCF_004010195.1 Chiloscyllium plagiosum | reverse complement strand
GACAGACAAGAATCATCTCATTGGCCGATTGACAAATGGTAGGCTGGATACCACAGGACAGGTTTACTGTGACCAATGGCAGGACTGAGTGGGACTGAAGGCAGATGTCACATGATTCAACCAGGAATTCTGTCCAATCAGCTGGTTAGGCCCGAGCCTATCAGCCACTCTCTCACTCTTACCCAGGAGGCTGGCTGGTTGCCTCCCTGATCCCGGTCCATGCTTCTGCTGCCTGGGGTGCAGCAAATCGCAGGGCTCCAATCGGTGGCTTTGCAAACGGGATTCCCAGGTAGTCATAGACAGGTTTGGCGGTCCCCTTCACAGACACCTTCCTTCCCTCCAGCATCCCATACTTTGTCACAACGACTGGAGACTCCTCACTGGCTCCTGAAAGGAAAAGTATCTGTCAATGGCACAGATTTCTGTTGCTGAACCACACACCCACCTTCCCTTTTCAGGTTAAAAACAGAGGAAACACCAGCAGTTGGTTATTCAGCCCATCTCGCCTGCTCCACCATTCAACATGGTCATGGTTGCTATCTATCATCCTCCTGCTCTTTCATGTCTGGAAATATAGTTCTTTCTGAAACATATTTAGTGACTTTTCCTCCACAGTCTTATGTAGTGGAGGGTTCCACAGGTTCAGCACCCTGGCTGAACAAATTGTTTGGGGTCTCCTGTGGCTCAGTGGGTTATTCTCTCACCTTCAAGGCAGAACATCATGAGGTTCAGTCCCACTCTCGTGACCCAAGCACCCCCTCTGTGCGGTTCACCAGTGGAATACTGACCAAGTGCTGCCCTGTCTCCTGATTTTTCTGTATTTTTGATTGTGGGGAATAAAACGGTGGGGGAGCTGTTTTCAAAATCAAGGATTATGGGAAGGATTACTACGCTTTGAAAAGCAGATGACTGATACTCATTTTAAGTACTGTTTACACTGCTGTCTGTTCAAGCTGTGACAGGAGTTTACCACCAGCAAGCTGGAGCCAGGAAAATTTGACCATTACACATAGGAACTGAAGTAGGACATTCAGGCCATCCAGACTGCTCTACCATTCTGATCTGATGATTCTCAATGGCCCATTACCCTTGATTCCTTTCCTGATTAAAAATCTATTTCAGACTTGAACATATTCAATGGGCTAGCCTCAACAATCTTCAATGGGAAAGAATTCCACAGATTCACTCTCCTCAGAGAGAAGAAATTCCTCTCAGTTTTAAATGTGCCACTCTTTTCGGAGATGATGCCCTCTGGTCCTAGTCTCTCCCATAATGGGAATCAACCCTTCCCCATTTACCCTGTCAAGTCCCCTAAGAACCTTTTATGTTTCAATAAGGTCCACTCTCATTCCCCTATCTTCCAACATGAACAGGCCCAATCTATCCAACCTTTCCTCATAAGACAGTCTGTCCACACCCAGGGTCAGCCCAGTGAACTTTCTCTGAACTGCCTCCAATGCCAGGATACCTTTTCTTAGATTAGGGGTGTAAAATTGTTCACGGTATTTCAGGTTTGACCATTACTTCATACAGCGTTAGCAAAACTCTGCAACTTTTATGATCCATTCCCTTTGAATAAAGGTCAACATCCCACTTGCCTGCCCCATTACCCACTACCTTGGATGCTAGCTTTTTGTAATTCATGGGTGAGGACTCCCAAATCCTTCTGCTCCACAGCTTTCTATGGTCTTTACCCATTTTAATAATATTCAGCTCATCTCTTCCTCCTCCCAAAGTACATAACCTCACATTCCCCCACATTATATACCACCTGCCAAATGTTTGCCCACTTACTTAACTGCCTATATGGCTCTGCAGACTCTTTGTGTTACTCTCAGCACCTACCTTCCTACTTTCTTTTGTGTTATTCACAAACTTGACTGCAGTACATTCACTTTCCTCATCCAAGTCACTAAAATATATTGTAAATAATTGTGGCCTCAGCACAGTTCCTGTGACACACTTGAGGTATAAACAAGGTAAAAACAAGGACTGCAGATGCTGGAAACCAGAGTCTAGACTAGATTAGAGTGGTGCTGGAAAAGCACAGCAGGTCAGGTAGCATCCAAGGAGCAGGAAAATCGACATTTCGGGCAAAAGCCCTTCATCAGGAATAGAGGATATAGATATAGGTTGAGGTATAGGTTGCCAGCTTGAAAATGACCCCCCATATCCTAACTCTCTCTATTAGCCAGCCTATCCTCTATCCATGCTTATAGACTTACTGCAACACCATTGTCTCTTGTTAAGTAGCTTATCAAAGGCTTTCTGAAATTCCAAATATATTTTATCCACAGGTTTCCCTTTATCTATCCTGTCTGTAAGCTCCTCTAAAAGTTCTAGTAAATTAGTCAGGCATGATTTCCCCTTCATGAAGTCAAGTTGATTCTGGTGCTATTGACTGGAGGAAGAGGAATATCCATATCCTCCATTATGGCCAAGGGTTGCTTCCCCAGGGTGGGGGAGTCCAAAATTAGATGGCATAGATTGAAGGTAAGAGAAGAAATATTTAAAAGGACTCATAACTTTTTCACACAGAGGGCAGTGCCCTGAATGGAATGAGCTGCCAGAGGAAGTGGTGGAGGCTGGTACAATTACAACATTTAAAAGGCATCTGGATGGGTACATGAATAGGAAGGGTTTAGAGGGATATGGGCCAAATGTTGGCAAATGGGACTAGATCAGACTGTAATGTCTGGTCAGCACGGACAAGTTGGACCGAAGGGTCTATTTCTGTGTTGTATGACTCCATGCTTGATTGGATGATGTATTTCCTAATGCACTATTACATCCTTGAGAACAGGCCCTAACATTTTCCTAGTAACAGACTTAAAGATAACTTATAGCTTCTTTTCCATCTCTCATTCTAAAATAAAGGTGTTCCATTGGCAGTTTTCCAATCCTCTGGAATTTTTCCAGAATCTAAGATTCCTCTAAGATTATTCCCAGTTTATCCACTATCTCTGTATCTATTTCCTTTAGTATTCTAGGATGTATCCCAGCAGCTCCAGAGGATTTATTTGTCTTTGGTCCCATGAATCTCCCTAGCTCCTTTTCTCTGATGATAGTTATTGTATTTATTTCCTGTCCTTTCGCCCTTTGATTAAGTAATTTTGGAATGCTGTAAGTGTCGTCCACTGTGAAGACTGATACAAAGTATTTATTCAACTCCTCTACTATTTCCCAATTACCAACTATTATTTCCCCGGCCTCATTCTCTCAGGAGCCTATGATCACATTGGCTTTTTTCTTCCTTTTTACATATTTAAAGAAGCTCTTACTGTCTGTTTTGATATTGCTTGCAAGTATACACTCAAAGTTTATTTTTAAAACATTCTCAGTCCTCTAGCTTATCACTAATCTTTGCCACATTGTATTTTCTGTTTCAATCTGATGCTATCCATTTCTTCCCTGGCTAACCATGGTTAGCTTATCCCCTTCCTAGATGTGGTGGACTGGGGTGGACAAAATCAGAAGTCACACGACACCAGATTATAGTCCAACAGCTTTGTTTGAAATGGCAAGCTTTCAGAGCGCTGTTCCTTCGTCTGGTGAAGTGAGAGAGAAGCACACAGAACAAAGAATTTATGGACAGACAGAGATCAAGGGCAGAGGGGTCAAAGGACCATACAAATGGTTGAGTGGAGTGCTGAATAATAAGTCCCTGCAGGTGATCCAAAATGTTAGACAGTGCAAGTAAAGTTGGGTCTAACGTTTCGGATCACCTGCAGGGACTTATTATTCAGCACTCCACTCACACCATTTGTATGGTCCTTTGACCCCTCTGCCCTTGATCTCTCTCTGCCCATAAATTCTGTGACTATGTGCTTCTCTCTCACTTCACCAGACGAAGGAACAGCGCTCTGAAAGTTTGTGATTTCAAACAAACCTGTTGGACTATAAGTTGGTGTCATGCGACTTCTGGCTTTGCCCCCTTCCTACAAACCTTCTTCCTCACTGGAATAGGTCTTTGCTGTGAACCACAAACTATTTTTTTAAATGCCTGCCATTATTCCTCAATTGTCTTTCCTGCTAAACTTCATTCCTTATTCAGTCAGCGCTGTCCCCATCTCTTTGTAGTTTTAGTGCAGTTGCTTCCTATCCTTGTTCCTCCCTCTAAGACTGAGTGCTAAATTTGACCAGGTTATGGTCATTGTTCTCTGTTTTACCTTGACATCATTTATTAAACCTGCAGTCTGCTCGACTGTGCCAATATAAACTTTAACATTTGAACAAAGAGGAAAGAACTTGTGAAGAGTCCAGCAGTGTGTGGACTGATTCAGCAACAACTCACCAAGGCTCCTTAGACAGCACTGTCTAAATATAGAGATTAATAGCATGGAAAAAGACCCTTTTTCAGACTTCCTGTGACATTGGGTCAAGCGATGAGTTTGACTCTGATCACATTATTACATCCGAGTAAGTCAACCCTATCCACGGTTAATTTCTGAACAAACCTGACTCAATTTTTGTACACTAAGTTATATTCTAAGTGCACTTTATAGAAAGGAATAGATATAAACTTTGACTTTCAATACACCTTCTGGAGAAGAATTACATCTTTTGCTAGAAAATGGGTTTGAGTAGTTCCTGTATTCCTTAATAATAGTTAGAGATAGATCTGACTCATTACAGAAATGAGCGGTTACTTTTCCTCTTTTCAAAAATCCTTTATACCTCTCATCTGCTTTCTTCACTTCTCCTGCATTCAAACTGCTAGAATTAGTGACCTTAATGTACACTTTACAGAATCGCTCATTGCACTGGATCACTCGTTCAGTAATTTACTCACCACTGGAACTGATTAGTCACAGGGTGTGAACTGCATTTGCTTAGCGAATACAAAGGGTTTGCTGCCACTAGAATGATCATCTTGTCTGATGTCAGACAGTCAGCATGGATTCAATGGGCTGAGGTGCCTCCTACAGTGTCACAAAGATTTCTCTCACTCTATGGCCTGTTTTTACGGGATCCTGGCTACAATGTCTGGGCCTGGATGAAGACGGGAAAGGCTCCCACAATCCCAAAGACTTCCTTTCGTGGAGCGGAGTCCCCCTTGGAGAGTTTCTGACTGATTGGTAGCTCCATAGGAGCAGTGGTCACTGCTGGAACTACAGGTAATCCCCATAGCTGAGGGGCTCAGGTATGTCTGGATTGAGGATCTCAGTGAAGGGGCTGTTGGATGGAGGGGGGTGGGGGGAGACGGCCGTTTCAGGGGGATGTCACGATGGCCCCAAATTCAGATCTCTGCTCTTAGCTCAGTGCTGGATTCCCTGACACTATGGTCCCCCTAGCTCCCAGCCTGGGTAAAATATCAGTGTGGGGGTCGGCTGAAACTCTTCACTGGTCACTTGAGTGGTTCAACAGACCCAAAGACTGGTGAGATTTTTGGTTAAAACTTTACAAGGCACTAATCAGACCACAGCTGGGTTACTGTGATCAAGTTTAGGTCCCTTATTCTGGGAGGATTGACACTGGAGGCAATCCAGAGAAAGTTCACTCGGCTGATCCTGGGTTTAGAGGGACTGTCTGATATGGACAGGTCGAGTAGGTTGAGTAATAAGAGATGACCCCATTGAAACACACAGGATTCTTAGAATGGACAGGTTAGATACAGAGAGGGGCCTTTTCCTTGTGGGAGAGTCTAGGATGAGAAAGTAAAATCCCAGAACAAGGCGTCACACATTTAACAGAGGGATCAGGAGGAATTTCTTCTCTCAGAGGGGAGTGAATCTATGGAATTCTTTCCCACAGAGGGCTGTTGACACTTGTTCATTAATAAGACTGAGATGGACAGATTATTAATCAGGAAGGGATAAGGGTTATGGGGAAAGGGCAAGAAAGGGAGTTATTAATTATTAGATCAGCTGTGATCTCACTGACTGGTGGAGCAGACCCGATGGGCTGAATGGCCTATTGCTGCTCCTATGGCTTATGGTAACAGCTGATTATGGGATTGTTAGAGCTCTGATCGCTGGTGGCCAGCAGCTTTGACATTCTGCTCACTCTTCTTTCTTTCTTGTTTCTGTAGCTCGAGGTGGAATTGGAC
>NW_025199606.1:5023-6048 GCF_004010195.1 Chiloscyllium plagiosum | reverse complement strand
GAGCCCGGACAGGTGAGTGAAGTTTCAGTGGGGTCTGGAATCGAACCTGGGTCTCTAGATCCATTGGACAGCAGTGCTCACCATTGAATCAACGTGCCACCCCACCACTGTCCCAACGTGCCATATTGGAGGGGGGAGCGTGTGTTGGTTGGTGTGGTATTTCTGGAGTAGCGACCAGAATACCGTAAGATGCTCGGGGATTAGCAGCCCTCAGGTGAAGGCTTTAAATTAGAGGAAGGGGAACTACTACAAGGCTGGAACTGGAGGTTATTGATCGGAGCCGGCTGTTTGAGAGTAAATAGACATCGGAGATGTGGGAGTATTTCAAACAGCAGTTGATAAGGGTTCAGGAGTGGCACGTTCCTGGGGGAATGAGGGATGCGAATCGCAAGATACATGAAACTCAGATGACCAGGGATGTTAAGACCTTGGTCAGAAAGAAACAGAAAGCATTCCTAAGGTTTAATTTGAAGGTGCTCGTCTTGGACTATTGTGGACAATGTTAAAAATCACACAACATTAGGCTATAGTCCAACAGGTTTAGTTGGACGCTGTAGCTTTCTGTGCGCTGCTACTTCATCAGGTGGCTGTGGAGTATAAGATTGTAAGACACAGAATTAAGAGCAACTGTTCACAGCGTGAAATAACTGAAGTTATATATTGGAAAAGATCTGAATTGTTTGTTAAGTCTCTAATTTTTTTAGAATGGGCATGATAGTTTCAGTTCTTTCATATGCAAATTCCAGAACTTTCGAAAAGTTTAATTTTCTCAGAAACTTTAAACCTCCGCGCCACGTTGGCCCAGATAATGCATTGGAGGTGTGAGGTGCCCGGTGTGAGGCTATCTCTGCCCTAGTATTCAGAGTGATACTAATCTAAAATAAGGATCTACAGAGTCTTATATGGGCTTAAGCCGTTTTTGAGCAAAATAAAATGTAAATCTGCAAGGAAAAATTCACCCCACAAACTAAGAGGTGTGTGTGTGTGTGTGTGTGTGTGTGTGTGTGTGTGTGTGTGTGTGTGTG
>NW_025199606.1:0-2657 GCF_004010195.1 Chiloscyllium plagiosum | reverse complement strand
ATCATGGAAGTGGCTTAAAAGAAGTTCTGGGATTTACTTATTAATGAATCGAAACTTGCAAACCATTCTAAAAGATGGAAGAATTAACAATCCAGTTTTGTTCAATGTATCATGACACTTTATACATTCTGTGTCCTTTGATCCTTTACTCCACAACCACCTGATGAAGGAGCAGCGCACTGAAAGATATTGCTTCCAATTAAACCTGTTGGGCTATGATCTGGTGTTGTGTGATTTTTAACTTTATCCACCCCAGTATAAAACTGGCTCCTGACATAGTCCCATCATATCAAAAGGATAGCAGGGATAATCCAGGCTTTTACAGGCCAATGAGTTTCACATCGATGGGAGGGGAATTTTTTGGAAAGATTCTCTGGGACAAGATCGATGTACAGTCATAGAGATGTACAGCACGAAAACAGACCCTTCGGTTCAATCCGTCTATGCTGAACAGATATGTGAACCCAATCTTTGTCTGTTTATCCTCTCCATGCCCCTCTTAATTTTTCTAAACCTCTGTAAGTTCACCCCTCAGCTTCCGCCGCTCAAGGGAAAACAGCCCCAGCCTGTTCAGCCTCTCCCTATAGCTCAAAACCTTCAATCCTGGCAATATCTTTGTAAATCTTTGCTGAACTCTTTCAGGCTTCAAAATATCTTTCCGATAGAAAGGAGACCAGAATTGCATCCAATATTCCAACAGTGGCCTAACCAATGGCCTCCACAGCCGCAATATGACCTCCCAACTGCCGTAGTCAATACTCTGTCCAATAAAAGAAAGCATACGAAACGCCTTCTTCACTATCCTATCTACCTGCGATTCCACCTTCACGGAGCTATGAACCGGCACTCCAAGTTCTGCTTGTTCAACAACACTCCCTAGGAGATTACCATTAATGTGTAAGTTCTGCTAACTCGTCCCTTGTCCTTACTAATTATGCATCGTATGCTCACATCTAAACCATTTACATAAATGACGAAAAGTAGTGGTCCCAACAAAGATTTTTGTGCCACTCCACTGGTCACAGGCCTCCTGTCTCGGGCCACAGTGCGTGGTCTCTTAATATTTGGTCACTCATTTAAGAACGAGATGACGATTGATTTCTTGTTATCACTGAGGAATATTGAGGCTGATGTATTAAGTTAACTGAAAGCTGAGATGGACAGATTTTCATCAGGAAGGCAATCAACAGTTTTACAGAAAAGGCAAGTCATTGCAGTTGAGGGCTATCAGATCAATGGCGGTGACCTGATTGAATAGCTGACCAGACTTGATAGGCTGAATGGACTACTTCTGTACCTATTTCTTATTGTTCGTTGCTCAATGAATTGACATTTTATTTTGTGAGTAGAGTCTCCTGTTGTTGTTGTTTGCACATTACTTATTAATCATGTGAATTTAACAGAAGGAAATGATTTTACGGGCACTTTAGTGCTTTCGCAACCTTGGATGGAGAGTCACAGTTCTGAAGTTATGCCTGTGAGTGAAAAGTCCTCTACATTTGGACTCCAGCTCAGCATGGAACTTACTTGAAATTCGAGAAATTGAAGTATTTGACAGTGCAGAAGCTGGAAAAGCTATCGACAAAATCGCAAAGTAAATAAGTTCAATCGAGTAGACAAAGGCATTAACAACTGTGCATTCATAACATCAAAGATTAAATTGCCCGCAATTACTGAATTAATACTGAATAAAACAATCAATTACCAGTTCAGAAACAAGCAAATTAAACCTCAGCATGATGTGGAAGAAGCAAACTGTTGAAAAGTAAGCTGTAAAGACAATTTGAGGAAGCTGTTGACTGATGGTTAAATAATGTTTATGCTGAATGGGGAACAGAGGCAAAAGTCAAAACAGCCTATTAAGTATAAAACTACATTGGAGCAATGTCACGAATGAAGATTGCAACCAACCGTGATAGAGTTGCAGGTCTTTTGACAGACAAACTGCTTTTATCCAAACAGCTCTGACAACACAGAGAGTGGAACATTTGTGGGGAAAGAGAGAGAGAGCTCTGGAAATCTCCGGTATCATAATGAGAAACTGGGAAGAAATGGACGTAAATTCCAGTGGGCAATGGCAGACGTTTGTGTTGATCTCTTTCGAATGTGAATGAATCTTCAAATGTTCATGAGATAAACATCCTGGGCTGTAAAAGTAAAATAAATTCAAAACATTGCAGAGAATGTTGAAGCAAACATTGTTTTATGTTTGGATGTTACTTCGTTTAACTTTTCAGTCCCAGAATAAAGTTCACTTTCGTTAAACAGTGTGACCTCTGGTGCTATGCAGCTTTCAGTTCGAATACAATTCCGACAGCCCCTTCGGTCCAAAAAGTCCACAGTGACCCGCTGAAGAGTTACCCACACAGACCCATTCCGCTCCCCTATATTTACAACTAATCTACCAACCATACACATCCCTGAACACATGACAATTTATCATGGCCAATTCACCTAATCTCACATCTTTGGATTTTGGGAGGGAACCGGAGCACCAGGAAGGAACCCACGCAGTCATAGGGTAAATATACAAAATGCACACAGTAGCCCAAAGCTAAAATCGAACCTAGATCCATGGCGCTATACGGTAGCGGTGCTTTCCACTGCACCGCCTGAGCATTTCCTAAGAGCATTTGAAAGTATCTTTAAACATTGAT
>NW_025199605.1:713-6047 GCF_004010195.1 Chiloscyllium plagiosum | reverse complement strand
AGGATCCAGTTGCAGAGAATGGGGCTGAGTCCAAGATCACGAAGTTTCTTAATCAGTCTCAAGGGGATAATAGTGTGGAAGGCTGAACTGTAGTCAATGAGTAAGATTCTTACATAGATATTCTGGATGTCAAGATGTTCTAGAGAGGAGTGAAGGGCAAGTGATATGGCATCTGACATGGATCTGTTGGGTAGTGGGGAGGCTGGAGTTGATTAATGCCATGACCAGCCTTTCAAAGCACTTCATGACCACCAAGGTTAGGGCCGCTGGGCAGTATTCATTGAGACATGCTGCATGGGCCTTCTTAGGCACAGGGATGATGTTGGCCATCTTGAAACAGGCAGGGACAGTGGCCTACTGCAGGGAGAGGTTGAAGATGTTTGAGAAGATCTCTGCCAGTGGATCTGCGTATGCTCTGAGTACATAGCCTGGTACTCTGTCTGGTCTTATCGCTTGCTTTGGATTCACACAAAGGAAAACTGATCTGACCTCTGATACAGTGACTGTTGGGGTAGGTTCATCAGGTTTTCATACAGAGGGTGGTACGTGTATGGAATGAGCTGCCAGAGGAAATGGTGGAGGCTCGAACAATTGCAACATTTAAAAGGCATTTGGATGGGTATAGCAGTGTGACCGCAGACAGGTTCTGTGTTTCACTGACACTGGTTAAAGGTTCAAAGATTCGGCTGTTTGACAAATTCAAACCACCCCCCACTTTCAATTCTTCACCAAGCACTCGCTGCCTCTCTCTCTCTCTCTCCCTCTCTCTGTCTCTCTCTCTCTCTTTCCACCCTCCCTTTCTCCATCTCTAATCTTTCTCTCTCTCTGATTTAATCTTGTCCATGGTAATCATTATTTACCTTTTAAAAGATAGCAGTGTTTACATTTGACAATATTCCCTTTTATAAACTGGGGCACTATTTCCCAGCAGTCTCTGTGCCAGTAATACTGTGGGCCATTGACGCACAGAGAGATCCCACAGGGTACCCACTTCCTGCTCCAGAATGTGCTCAAACCCCACTTTTCTATCCAGCAAGAGACCATGGCTTTCTTTGAGAGTCCTGTTTTTAAAAACAAAATCATTCCCTCCATCCCAGGATTTAATTTTGTGGATGATACGTTCAAAAAGGAAGAGATTGGAGCTGGGCGGTGTTTGCCGTCTCCCCCAGATCCTGTCTCCCTTTCCCAGCTCAACTACAAAGACACATCTTATCTCTCTATCGCTCACTTCTTCCCACACACACTCTCTCTTTGTCTGCGTCTTGTGTTCTTTTACCCCTTTGTCTCAGAAACAATCACGTTGTACTGCAAAATATTTCCATCTCCCCCACTTCAAATAACCGCAAGTCACATTGGTGTGTTTGGGATAGTTTTATTTAGTTGAAAACCAACAAAAGAAAGCTGGAGAGGGTTTGAGAGAGAGAGAGATAGAAAGATCCCCTCCCAAATACTCAGGGAATTGAATTGAACTGACCAACCTGTGTCTTATTATGTGATTATCACATTCGATCACCCAGGCCTGTACACATCTCACATCGCTCTGACATTAGAACAAGTCTTTGGAGGGAGATTCTCATTTAATGTTTTAATTCCTTCCTTGGGGAGTCCTGTCTGTTAGACACTGTCTGGGGATTGATGTATTTGTATCAAATCCCAAGGCCCTGGTTACTTTAACCCCAGGCTTCATCTGTTTTAAAAATACAGGGCCGCAATCCGAAAGGAACAAGTTAATCAGAAGCTCCCAAAGCCCAGGGTCCCTCAGAGGAGATTAAACCTCGGGATAAATAAACACACAACTCACGTGGGCCCCCACAGGGTGCAGCCTGTCGACCAGGCCTCAGGCCTCAGGACTGTGTCACCTCTGGGGAAAGCTCTTGTTCAAAGGTCTCCTGATCCTAAAGAAAAATTTGAAATGATGAGTTAGCTAATTAAAACACTCACTGCCTGCAGGGAGAGCATTGGGGCAGCTGGTGCACAGCAAGATCCCACATGCAACAATGCAGCAGCAGCTAATTACTCTGATCATTTCTCCCCTCTGTGATGCTGCTTCAGTTTAATTATTTCCTGTCACCCCAGGATCAAACATTGCAGCGATTTCACAATCTCAAAATGTCTCTCCCTCTTTCTCCCCTTCTGTTTCCCCTGCTCCCTCAATTTTTCACTCAATTCCTCTCACTCTCTTTCTCCCACTGTCGAATTTTCTCATCCTGCCCTTTCGACAACCCACATTATTCTGACTTTATGACAAGTCTCTCGAGAGGGTCACATCATTTTGGTTTTAATTCTGCCCTCGGGCAGTCCTGCCTCTGAGATCCTGGGGATTAACATACTTTAACCCCAGGCTTCAAAAATGTTTTTAAAATGAAAGGGCCGCAATCCGACAGGAGCCAGCTAACCAGAGGTCCCTAAAACCCAGGTCCCCCAGAGGAGATTAAACCTCGGAGTAAATAAACACACAACTCACGTGGGCCTCCACGAGGTGCAGCCTGTCGACCAGGCCTCAGGCCCGTGCCCCCCCTCTGGAGGTTGTTCTTTCCTGGCCTCGAACATTTTGGATCTTGGTCCCACTCTAACATCTAAGATTCTCTGACCCTAAACCCCTGAAGCTGAGGTTCTGTCTTGGAATATTCCTGTTCTCAGTGTGACTCCCAGAAAAAAAACACTCTCTGACTTATATGTCTATATTTCCAGTGTGTGTATGCGTGTGTGTGTCTGTGTGTGAATATGCGCGCGTGTGTGCGTTTCTGGCTGTGAGTGAGCATATCTGTGAGAGTGAGAGACTGAGTGTCCAACTTGAGTGTCAATGATTAAATGATGGTACTCCTCACACTCACACTCACTCACTAACACAAAGGCACACACTCACTCACAACACACATACAAACAGAAACACACAGACACACACTCTCACATGCACTCGCACACACTTTCATACACACACATTTTCATGCACAGACACTGACTCTCGCTCACACATCCCTCACACAAACACTTATGCCCTCTCACTCTCTTTCTTACTCACTCTTCCACTCGGTATGGGTACAGTGCTTTGCATATCGAATATCAGATACCCAAGAGTGAGTTTCTGACTGGAATCTAATTGAGGGCATATACATTCGGAGTAACAGGTACCATGGACTGAGTTACAGCATGGAATCTAATTGAAGGGTTCAGGGGGATTTATATACAGAATAACAGAGACAGAAGAGAGTTACAGACTGGGATCTAAACAAGATGTTTGATTACTTTAGCTATAGACTAATACTTAACCAGGCGTGATTTAAAGACTGGAATCTAATCGAGGTTATCGGGATGGTTTATACGCAGAGTGACTGATAACTGGGAGTGAATTGCAGACCGGAATCTCATCGAAGGTATGGGGGTGGTTTATATACAGAGAGACAGATACCCAGGAGTACATTACAGACTGGAATGTAATTGAGGGATTCAAGGTGGTTTTTATACAGCGTAACAGTTACATGGGAGTCAGTTTTTGTGATGATAGAAATTACAGAAACATTCCATAAGACCATAAGAAAAGAGACTATTCAGCCCATCGAGCTTGCTCCACCATTCAATCATGGTTGATATGTTTCTCAAACCCATTCTCCCGCTTTCTCCCTGTACCCTTGATACTCAGGAACGTATCTATCTCAGTCTTAAATATAGTCTGGGAGCTGGGCCTCCCCAGCCTTCAGTGGGAATGAATCCCACAGAGTCCCCACTCTCTGGCTCAACAAGTTTCTCTTTATCTCTGTTCTAAGAGCTCTTCCCTTTACTCTAAGGCTGTGCCATTGGGTCCTAGTCTCTCCAACCAAATGGAAACATCTTCCCAACATCCGCTCTGTCCAGGCCATTCAGTATTCTGTAAGTTTCTAATAGATGCCCCACCCCCTCATCCTTCTGAAGTCCATTGAGTATAGACCCAGAGTCCTCACACATTCCTCATATGTTAAGCTTTTCATTGCTGGGACCATTCTCGTGAACCACCTCTGAACACGTTCCAGGGTCAGTACATCCTTCCTGAGATATGAGGCCCAAAACTGTGTAAATACTCCAAATGTGGTCTGACCCGAGCTTTATAGAGCCTCAGAAATATTGTCAAAAAATTGACAAAGTGTCAAAAATTCGACTTCCAAGAGCTCTCCAGCATGCACTCATACCCGCCATTAGAGTGCTATGCCCGTGGAACCGTTTTTCGGATGCCTTTCAAAGTGGTCCCGCGCCGCCATTTTGTTCTAAAAATCGTGTTCTCAGAAATCTCCGGGTACCCCGCCAACCTCACTGTGTAACAAATGCAAGTGGCACTGAATGGGTCTGAATTTCAAATTTGACTGCATCGCTTTGGAACTCGATCCCCGCAAAACTGTTTGGATTTTTCCGGGTCTGGACTTCCGCGACAGACAAAGTTAAAGTTTTCGGGCTGCAGACACAAAATGAGAGCTGGCCAAGTGCTGGGCTCAATTCACACAGTTCCTGCGGCACTTCGGAACACATGTTCGGCGCCAGTTTGTGAATCTTTCCCGATGCTTCGGCACTTTCCTCCGCTGACACTTAGAATATTTTTCACACTTTGCTGAAAAATTTTCTAAGTGTTTTTTCCTAAGTTTTTCTGGTTACTGATTTATTATTTTTGATCATTTTTCTAAGTTTTTCTGGTTACTCATTTCTCATTATCAAACATTTATCTAAGTTTTTATGGTTACTGATTTCTTCTTTTTGGACATTTTTCTAAGTTTTTCTGGTTACTCATTTCTCATTTTCGGGCATTTTTCTAAGTTTTTCTAGTTACTGATTTCTTCTTTTTGGGCATTTTTCTAAGTTTTTCTGGTTACTCATTTCTCATTTTCGGGCATTTTTCTAAGTTTTTCTAGTTACTGATTTCTTCTTTTTGGGCATTTTTCTAAGTTTTTCTGGTTACTCATTTCTCATTTTCGGGCATTTTTCTAAGTTTTTCTAGTTACTGATTTCTTCTTTTTGGGCATTTTTCTAAGTTTTTCTGGTTACTCATTTCTCATTTTCGGGCATTTTTCTAAGTTTTTCTAGTTACTGATTCCTTCTTTTTGGGCATTTTTCTAAGTTTTTCTAATTACTGATTTCTTCTTTTTGGGCATTTTTCTAAGTTTTTCTAATTACTGATTTCTTCTTTTTGGGCATTTTTCTAAGTTTTTCTAATTACTGATTTCTTCTTTTTGGGCATTTTTCTAAGTTTTTCTAATTACTGATTTCTTCTTTTTGGGCATTTTTCTAAGTTTTTCTAATTACTGATTTCTTCTTTTTGGGCATTTTTCTAAGTTTTTCTAATTACTGATTTCTTCTTTTTGGGCATTTATC
>NW_025199605.1:0-461 GCF_004010195.1 Chiloscyllium plagiosum | reverse complement strand
CTGGTTACTGATTTCTTATTTTTGGGCATTTTTCTAAGTTTTTCTGGTTACTCATTTCTCATTTTTAAACGTTTTTCCAAGTTTTTCTGGTTACTGATTTCTTATTTTCGGGCATTTTTCTAAGTTTTGCTAGTTACTTATTTCTTGTTTTTGGACATTTTTCTAAGTTTTTCAGGTTACTCATTTCTCATTTTCAAACGTTTTTCTAAGTTTTTCTGGTTGCTGATTTCTCACTTTCAAACGTTTTTCTAAGTTTTTCTGGTTACTGATTTCTTCTTTTTGGACATTTTTCTAAGTTTTTCTGGTTACTCATTTCTCATTTTCAAATGTTTTTCTCAGTTTTTCTGGTTACTCATTTCGGACTTTCAGGCACTTTCCTATGTATTCCTGGTTTCACACTTTAACACGTCTGCGGGTTATTTCCCTAAGTTTTACAGTTCACTCGTTTCGGACTCTCAGAC
>NW_025199604.1:4315-6047 GCF_004010195.1 Chiloscyllium plagiosum | reverse complement strand
ACGAGATTGGGTTGGGATATCTGGTCAGCATGAACAAGTAGGACCGTGCCGTGCGTCTCTCTGACTCTATGACTCTATTTGATGTTGACATTATGCTCGAGTTTATCTTGATTTATGGAGGAAAAGCAGGAAACTAATGTTGAAATTTATAGGATCAACGATGATACCATTCAATGGCTGAACATACAAGATGCTGAATGGAAGCTTTATCATGACAGATATGTTTTCATTATGAATCGCGCTGAAACACAAAGTGGGGAGGATTGGACTGAAGCAGTGGTGGTGATATTCTTTCCTTGTTAAATTTTTGAATATGACTGCTATTTCTCCTGTCCATGTTAACATCACAACTCTGAACCAAGAAAGTATGAAGAACATGTGGGGCAAGTGGCGCAAAGTCTAACGTGCCTGACTCCAGATCAGAACATTGCAGGTTTCACTCCTCTATAGCTCGAGGTTAACACACGTACATATTACACTTACAACCTAATTTTCCTCATTGTTCTGAAGCCGAGATGAAGTTTGAGCTCCTGATATGCAGACACGACAATCTCTTTCAGTACACGTCCCGGAGAACATCACAGTCAATGTCGCAGCGTCATCACAAGTGAGGAAGACCAAATAGTCCTACACACTGTGAATCTGCACTTTTCAATTTCACAGAGCCATCGACCCAATCGCTGCGGTTCCTCGAAATGGCAAGGAAACTAAATAAATATATTTGTCTAATGTTGGTTCATGGAGTGCCGAGGCACCTTCTCCTTGTTCAAGAGGCTGGGACATTGACTCTGATGTTCTTGGAGACATTATTTGATGCGAAGCATTGAAGGGAATCCTATCACAGAAGCCCTCGCTGTTGATGCTGAACAAAGCAGCCCTTAGTAGGATTTGAACCCGTGCCGCAGTGGTAAAAGTGCCAATTCAGAACCACGACAGAAGTACAGCGGTCAGACGTTCGTAGAGTGACAGCCCTCAAATGTGTTGGACGCGTAGTAGGAATTGAACCCGTGCCGCAGTGGTAAAAGTGCCAATTCAGAACCACGACACGACCAGGGACAAGTACAGCGGTCAGACGTTCGTAGAGTGACAGCCCTCAAATGTGTTGGACGCGTTCTTAGCAGAAACAACCACTTGACTATCCTCATTCAATTTTCCATCCCTTTACCTTGTATGCCTTGGCATCACAAATACAGATTCAATACCTCTGAAGGTTGTGTTGATTTCATCACAATGAGTTGCAGATTTATCCACCACCACTGGTAGATAAAGTTTTTACTGCTTATCTCCTGAAAGCTTTCTGCCTCTTACATTTAGTCTACACCACTTGGCGTTTGACCGACAGGAACCATTTCTTTCAGCCGAACATGCCTTTATCTCTCATTGTTTTGCACATTTCAGCCATGTTTCCTCACAATCTCCTCTTCCCCATTGAAATTAGAACAGAGAAACTGATCGTTTCCAAAAAAAACACCCTTTGCTGAATATGCATTGTGTCATTTTCCTGAGCCGGATGTTCCAGTGATCTCCGGAACATGTCAGCAAAAATTGCTACATGAGCACTGATCTCACAACAGCAGTATGTCAATGGATCGACTAGTTTTAAGGTCCTAATTGTGGGATTGGGTCACGTTCGCCCAACAAAATTAACTGCAGCTGCACAGACTGAACAATGTCAATGCGAGTGCTTGATTGCCAAATGCCTCAGTGAAATTGGAGGAGGGACCTAAAGGAG
>NW_025199604.1:0-3582 GCF_004010195.1 Chiloscyllium plagiosum | reverse complement strand
TGTTGTGATTAGGCATTAGTTTATCAAAAGTGATGGAGCAAAATCAGTGAAGTGAATTTGAAATTCATCAGATGAGCGGAGATCCCATTGAGTGGCTGAGTCGACACAAAGTGAATGGAAGCTTCATGAGGATGAATGTCTTTTCGTTACAAAACCTCCCGCTGCACAAAGAGTGGATGATTGGAATGAAGCAGTAACAGCGGTTATCTTTCTCGTTTATTCAACTTGTGAACATGAGTACGATTGGACATGTCCGTGTTTAGATCACAACTCTGCAGAATGCCAACCTCAAGCACGCGCGAGCACAATGTCACAATGGATAATGCGCATTGTTATGGTCCAGAGATTGTAGTGAAGGTTTCGACTTGGTTCAAGAGCAAGACTGGCAGGCTTCAAATTCACATAGAAGCTAATCTCCCACACAATGTAGGACATACAACGGGCCAGTGGTACAATGAATAACATGCCTAACGACAGATCTGCTGTGTGGAATTTCGATTCCAACCTGGCTTGCGGGCAGCGCTGACTTTATTGCACTTAAAACTGACTGTTCTGAAGCCGAAATGAGGTTTGCACCTTGAACTTCAGGGACAGGAGTCCCTTCATTAAATACCCCTGCGACCGTCAGAGTCAATATCCCAGAGTCATCACTGGGGGGGAAGCTGAATTTTTCACTCACGCTTCCCTTTACACATGTCAACTTTCCGAAATTCACTGTGGCACCTGCGATTGTGAAGGAAACAAGACACAGAGCCAAGTCTCAGCTTTGGCAATCTTGGGAAAACTTTCAGGAATCAGAATCAGAGGAGAATGGAGAGAGAACTGTCTGAATGAGCAGAGACTGCCGAGTGACCGTTCCCCTTCTTTAAGAGGCTGCGACATCGTCTCTCATTTCTCGACGTCATTAATTGATCCGAGGTACTAAAAGCACTCCCCTTGCAGGTGGTCTGCTTTTGCTGATGTCGCTGTCAGGATCAAAACAAACCTCAACTCCCGGACTGAGAATCAAAGCCGGGTCACAACGAAGAAATCGAAAAGAATTGAACTGCTAGCCCACCATGGACAGCTACACGAATACCACGTATGTGTAGAATGACAGCCCTCAAGGTCGTTGTACATGCTTTCGTCAGATGCAATCGCTTGATTGTCTTCATTCATTTTCATCACTTGGCCTTGCATGCATTAAGAACTCAAGTTCAGATCCGTGTATTTCTGAAGGTTATGTGAGTTCGCCTCTCCGCATCCCTTCAGACAGTGAATCCAGATTCAACCATCCGCTTGCTGATGAGATTTTTCTGCATATCTCCTCAACCCTTTCCACCTCTTAACTTCAGTCTTCGCCCCTGTTGATCGTTCAAGAGGAAACATTTCTTTTAGTCTGCATTGTTCATGTCGCTCATTCCTTTGTGCATATGAAACATGTATCCTCACAGTGTCATCTGCCTTAAGAAAACAACCACAGTGAAAACAATCTGTCTTCATAACCTAAACTTTTCAAATTGGTAAATGTCTGCACGGTTTCCAGTGCGATCACATGACTACTGTAATATGAATTGCAGAACTGCACGCAATCTTTCGGGGGAACCGAAAGAACAAATGAAATAAATGACTGGAGAAAGCCACAGAAACTTGTCTTTTCCAATAAAACATCTTTTGCTCGATCCTGCGCTGTGCACTTACCCTGAGCCAGATGCTCCAGTAATCTCTTGTCCGTGTCAGTAAAAGCTGCTCCACGAGGATTAATTACAGAACAGCTGCATCTAAATGGATTGAATTGCTTGAAAATGCCGACCATGGGATTAAGCACTTTCACCCAAAACAGTATCCGCAGCAGTACCGAACGAACTGTGTAAATGTGAGCATTATATTATGCAATACCTCAGTGAAATGGGAGGGTGGACGTTTAGGCGAGTTAGCTCTTGTGAGAGGGAGAGATTTCTCCGATAAAGGGTGGTTATAATATGTGAAACGCAAAGATGTGAGACAGTGGGTGTTTGAAGAAGGAAACTTATCACCACGTAGAGTATTTTATGTAAAACAAAGATGAATTTTCTCAGCGTTTGCTAAGCACATATTACATGGAGTAAAACGGGAAAAATGCCGATTGCTGTGACAGTGATTCGAGCAGAACTTGCTGTGTTGACAATGCCAAGGATGAACCATTTCATGATCCTGGCGCCACATGGAAAAGCACGAGGCAAAAAAGCAACAAGGATCGTGACAGAGGTTATGGCAGGAACAGAACCACAGGTACAAAGGAATACTTGTCAAACAGTGACTGAGATGTGGGAACTCAGATTCGGTTGAAGCTTTAACTTCTATGTCCCGGGAGACTGTAGTGTTTGCAACACTGAGGTTGTAGGATATTACGTTTGCGAGATAGCTACAAAACTTCAAAGGGTCATGGGATACTTCAGGGTATTGGTGAAATGTGTTTTTCTCAATATCACTGTATTTTAACATTGGTTACTTTACCAATTTCCTCACTCATTGACGTAATCATATAATGGCATGTCATATAATCCCAGTTCAAGGGCGTGGAATCAGAGAAATTGAGTCGCACTGCACCGAAAACTAATTGGAAATGGTGATGGCGTTCAGCACGATCATGTGACTGCGAAAATGCAATCGGTGAGCGGAATGCCATTCTCCGATGATACAGAGGCGCGTGAAATATCGAGGTTAAAAGCTCTCGCCTTAACGACAACGACTTAAATTCCCACGCATCAAGAAGCAATGGGACATCAGGCTGGGAAATCCAATTTCACCTGCAGGAACATGTATTGACATGGAGCAGGGAACATTGGGACATCAGCTGGGCGAAAAGATAGTCACCTATTTTAATCTGAAGTGGAGTAGTTTTCAGCAGGGCACTTGTTTGTGGATTGAGAGAATATCTGCAACTGGGACAGTCTAAATTCCAAAGAAGAATTCTGCAAAGTGTCAATTCTTGGAGAAGCATCTGTGCACAGAGATGCAGAGGAATGTTTACGTCATCTGCCCGTCCTTATATGGTTGACTTTGAACTGGATTAATTTCCATGAAGGGATTTTTTGCTCGGTTCACAGTATTCACTTTCCTGCATACTCGCAAAGGTCGTTACTGTACTCGAAACCTCTGAAAGTTAACTGGTATATACGAGGTGGTGATTAGGCTCACGTTCACGTCAGTTATCCTGAAGAAGTGGATTCGAAATTTATCAGATCAGCAGTGATTCCATTGAATGACTGAGCAAACAGAGTGTGACTGAAAGCTTCATGAGGACATATGTGGTATTTTTTTGGAAAATTTGCTGCTTTGCAAGGTGATGAAGATTGGACTGAAGCAATGACAGTGATTATCTTTATCGCTTGTTCAACTGGTAAACATGACAGCTATTAACCATGTTCGTGTTAACATCATGGCTCTTAAAACCACACTTGTGCATCGGGCCAGTGGCACAATGGATAACGCGCTTGACTACAGATACAGAGACTATATCTTCGAATCCTACCTGGCTCGAAGTCAGTGCACATTTTAATTACGCATAAAAACTGATTTTTCTAAAGTCGAAATAAGGTATGAGCTCCTCATCTGCGGGAA
>NW_025199603.1:0-6047 GCF_004010195.1 Chiloscyllium plagiosum | reverse complement strand
CTATGATCTTCAGCACCACATGAATGCCCCATTGGAGTTGAAATAACTGCAATTCAATTCTATTGACTGTTCCACAGTTGACACCGAGACCCATTCACCCATCAGCCCTGTACTAAGTGACCTACTCTGGTTTGTGATGCAGGAATACTTCCATTTCCATTTTCTCGTTCCACTGAGGGTCTCTCCTTGATGTCATGGCCTCCAATTTATTACCTTCCTTAAAACCTTTACAATAGTCATTTGATTGTTTTCCATTCCCATAATACCAGCATCTGCGTTTGATGCGAAAGCCTTATTTAGTTGCAGTGCCAATGAACTTGTGCACGCAGTGCTATTGTCCACTTTCTGGTGTACAGCGCTCCATGTAGGACAGGGCGTTCGAGCAGCTTTGACACACGTCTGTGGGAACTTGTTCTAAAACAGAAATTGCTGAAGAAACTAAGCGGGTCTGGCAGCATCTTGTGGAGTTAATGTAAAGTTGATCTTTCAGGTCCGGTCACCTTTCTACAAAGCTCCCAGTTTCTCCAGTAATATTTGCATTTTTATTTCCAGTATCCGTAGTTATTTGTTTAATTGAAAATTTGTTCTGTGCATATTCATTTCTGGAGAAACTCAACAGGTGTGGCAGCATCTGCAGAAACAGAGCAAACGTTACAAGTCTAATGTGACACTTCTTCAGAACTGAAAAGTTTTGGAAACTGGGTTTTTAAATCCATTGTCAGAGGTGATGGTGTGGGTGATGGAGAAAAGAGAGCATGGCAAAAGATAAACGGGTTTTTGTCAGTGGTGAACGAGACGATGATTTGAAATAGCTTTAAATTATGATGCGAATCGTGCAAAGGGGTTCTCTCTATCGAGTGCAAGATAAAGAAGACAGAAATACACAAGGTCATAGGAAGGCTACAAGGGAGAATGCATGAAAAATGGAGAACAGCCATATTTGGGTCAGGCTGTGAAGTTATGGAATTGAATATTAACCCCTACAGGCTGTAACGTACCAAAGTGTACACTGAAGTGTTACTCGAGCTTGGGTTTTGTTTCATTGAGACATTGCAGCAGCCCAGGACTGAAATGTTAGCATGACAGCAAGGTAGGTTATTGAATTAGGAAGCGATGAGAAGGTCAGGAAGCGATGAGAAGGTCAGAGTGGGCATGTTCCTCAATGCAGTCTCTGTTTGGTCTCCCCAATGGAACGGAGACTGCATTGTGAGCAGCAATGACAGGAGACTGGATTTAAAGAGCAAAAGTGAAATGCTGCTTCACCTGGAAGGTGTGACTGGAGCCTTAGACAATGAGGAGGGAAGAGGTGAATGGGCAAGTGTTGCAGTTTCTGCAATTGCATTGGAAGGTGCCTTGGGGGAGTGGGGAATTGCTCGGGAGGGTGTCACAGAGTGAAATGTCCCTGTGAAATGCTGACAGTGGACAGGAGGCGAAGATGTGTTTGATGGTGATATCCTGCTGAAGGGTGTTGGAAGGGGTGGAAGATGATTCTGTGAATGTGGATTCTAGTGCAGTAGGAAGTGAGGACAAGGAGGTTATCATTGTTCTGGGCAGGAGGGGACGGAGTGAGAGAGGCACTGCGGGAGATGGGACGGTGACAGCTGAAGGCCCTGTCCTCCGGAGTTTGGGGATTTCTGGTTTGACGGAAAAGGAAGTCACGTCAGAGGCTACCCACTGGAATGTGGCATCATCAAACAGAAACAACAGAGACAGAGAAACTGGGAGAATAGAGTTAGCCTCCGTCGATTATGTGCTCAGCCATATGCAGAAGTCTCCCCTGAATGATTGAAAAGAATCAGATATTTAAATGGAGGATATCTGCCTCACTTCGGATCTGAAGTGGGATGTGATAATAGACCCAGAACAAGGTCAGTGAGTATAAATGGGCAGACATTCAAGCAGATATCCCATAATGCTCAGCAATTATTTTTTCTCTATTGAAGTAGAAGGACTCGATAAGAAGGTGAACCACCCATGGTTGGCAAAAGCTGTCAAGGTTACTATTGATGAGCATTAGTGTCGGGCCAGATTTAGGATGTTTATTCCAGGGACCATGAGCAGATGCTGGGCATGACTTTCAGCTGTGCTTCCTGAATTACCCCCAGAAATCCCTGCCAATGCTGCTCCAATCTTTCCCTGCACGTCTCCCCATCCTGCTGCCAGGTTCTCCCTCTCCAATTACAGAGCACATTCTTTCACATTATGATCCCTCCCCACTTCACCTGAAGCTCTTTGTTCAAGCCTACCTTCCCTGCACTAGCATCAAGATGCGTTTTGTGCTGCCATTTTGCCTCTGGTCTCAGTGTGTCTCGGCCTCACCATTGATGCTGCTTTACACCTCCCACTCAAATCTCATTCCGGCAAGTTTCCTTCTTGGCGTAAACCTTATTGAAAACACCTCTCCCCCTTTGCACTGAATTCACACTGTGATCCTAATTTCCAAAAGTAAACTCAGCCTTCATCTTACTCTGCTAAAGGCAACTGCACGCTGACTGTGTAGTATAAGAATTCCTTTTCTTCCATAGATCTGGCCAGAAATAAGTTTTCACTGTAGAGATCATCGCCCCTTTTAGACAAAGGAATTCAGGTTCTTGATGTCTTACTGGCACTAGTCAGAGTTTCACTCTGCATTAGTATTATAACATGGAGAAAATCACATCACAGTATGAAGTTTGGGCTGAATGTTGTTTACCTGTCATTTTGAATACTGCATCAAATTAGTAGTGCTTATTTTAAAATGCTTGTTCTTGAAGCTAGTGTCAGATGGAGTGTAGGAGGTTGAGGGTGACATTCTAGATGTTTATAATATCATGGGAGGCATGGATATGGTGACTAGCCCAGGTCTTTTCGACAGTATAGTAGAGTTCCAATATAGAGGACGTAGTTTCAAGGTGAAAGGGAAAAGATTTAAAAGGGACGAAGGGGCAATGTTTTCACACAGAGGGTGGTGTGTGTATGGAATGAGCTGCCAGAGTAAGAGTGGTAGATGCAAGTACAGCTACAACCTTTCAAGACATTTGGACAAACATATGAATGGGAAATGTTCAGAAGCATATGGGCCACATGCAAGCAGATGGAATTAATTTAGTTTGGAAAACCTGGTCAGCATGGACAAGTTGGAGCAAAGGGTCTGTTTGTGTGTGATATGACTGTATGAATCTAGAAAGTGAGGAAAAAAGGAAGAAAAGACATGATATAAGCAAATTGGCAAGAAATATAAAAACAAGCATCACGAGCTTTTCCGTGTATACAAAGAAAGTACAAGATGAATGTATGACCTTTGTTAGAAATGAAGTCAGGAAAGCATATTGAGGACGTTTGGAGGGTGTGCCGAGACGGAGCAGATAGATAATTTGCACCAGAATGTTACATCATTCCTCACAGGAGAAGGCATGTAAGTATTTAAATGATGTAATCAAAATGGTACTTGGAGGGAAGTTCTTGAACTGCCTCTAACAGAAGGAATATGGTTTATAAATAAACAAATAAGAGTAAGCGTAGGCAGTTCAGCAGTCATTCATAGTTGGTTTTAAAAGCAGCGATTACAGAATGACTGGAGGTACTGTGTGAAATATTCCATAGCTCTCTGGATTATAGGAGTGTTCCAGCGAAACTGGAGACCCTCCAATGTGGTGCCTGCCTTCAGGAAAGGAGCGAGACTGAAAGCAGGAACTATTTAGCCTCACCATTATTGCTGGGAATATGTGAAAGTCTGTTATTAAGGAAGGCATTTCATGGCATTTAGAAAAACTTCACACAGATTCAGCATGGTTTTGTGAAAGGCGATCTATATATTTGCCTGCAAAATCATGCAAAGCTTTTCTGGAGATGGAACAAGCGGGCGTGTTAAAGGGGGACTGGCACACCGAGGCTTTCCAGAGATTTTCCACAAGGTTTAACAAAATAAAAATTGTTACATAAGACAGAAGCTCATAGTATGACAGATACAATATTAACATGGGATAACGGTTGGTTAACACGTAGAAATCAGTGAGTCAGTGTTAATGGATCTCCCTGGTAAAATGTTTCTGCTGGAGTATCACAAATATCAGTCCATTAGCAAGATTTATTTACAATCTATACTGATAGCCTGATGGCAGGAGCTGAGTGCAATATGCATCCGAGGTTGAGGATAACACTGAAAACCAAAAGGAAGGCTGTTACTTAATGGAGACGACTCCCACAAAAGGAAAAGTACAAAGGGATGGGATTGATCTTGTGTCTGAAACATAACGTCAGCATGCTGATGTTGCAAGTAAGTACGTTGGTTTGTTAGGCGGGTTCCTGAAATGATAGTGTTGAATTACTGAGTACGTCTAAAATGGTGAGGCAATTATTCATTCTGGTTGAACTGAATGAGGATGACATTACTGAAACGTATTAGATACAGAGGGGACTTAATAAGGTAGCTTTTGAGAATGTGGATCCATTTCAGGACAGAGTCCCGAACACAGGAATGTAAATACAGAATAAAGGATATCGATTTCAAACTGGAATGCAAAGAACTTCTGAACGTCTTCATTCAGAAGATAGTGAATGTCTGGAATTCCCTAACCCAGAGAGTGTGGCGATTGGGTCACTGAATGTATTTACAGACGGGGTGGATTGGGTTTTGACGTATCAACGAGTGAGGGATACTAGGTGGTAACAGGAAATTGAAGTTGAGCCCTGAAGTAGATCTGCCGTGTTTTGGTTAAATGACAGTGGAGGCTTTAGGGGCTCCTGTTCCTATTTCTTACGTTCTTTTGGAAAGCAACTGGTTAATGCCCTGAAAATGGTGTTGTACGATGCTGCATTCAGGGAGAGAAGAGGATTTGTTTGAGTTAACATTGGATGCGGGTAGATGGCTGTATTCACACCGAATCTGGGTCTGTAACATGACATACATCTGGAGCAGAAGTTACAGAGAGGGGAAGCCTGGAGAGAGGGATTGGGGGGGTGAGGTCACTTCCTGACCCAGCCTGGATTTTCCAAGTACTTTTCTGAAACTGCACCTAACCATCGGAGTGGTCTCGATCTGCCCCGTGTAGCAGGTCTGAAGGGCTGAATGGAACATCAGAACACAGGGCTGAGGGACACGAGTGGGTCATTCGGCCCTTTGACACTACTCCACCAGGAAATAAGGACGTGGTTTATCTCATTGTGGTCCCAGCTGCACTTTTCTCTCCATGCACCACTGAACCTGATTCACCTGTCTATGGAAAATCAGTCGAAGCCAGCCTTGATATAATATAAAGATTCAGCCATCCCAATCTTACGGAAAAGAGAATTCCCACTTGAATGCAATCCCACTTGGTGAATTTCTCCTCACTCCGGTTCTGAATGGGGTTGGAGCACGTCACTGATTCTTTTTCTCATCCCACTCCTTTACTGTTCACAACAAATCTTACATGTAACCAAGTTGGTGATATGGCCGATGATAAATTTCTCAGACTGGGTCAGGCTCAGTGCTAGGAACAAGTCAGTCAGATTTTTTTAATCAGCCACAAGTAACTAATAGAGCTAACGGAGCAGCATGGTGGATCTGTTGTCAGCACTGCTACCTCACATCACCAAGGAGCTGGGTTCAATTCCAACCTCAGGTGACACTCTATGTGGAGTTTAAATATTCTCCATGTATCTATGTGGGTTTCCTTGCAATGTTCCAGTTTCTTGCCACAGTCCAAAGATGTGCAGCTTAGAATGGATTGGCCATGCTAGATTGCCCATCGTACCCAGGGATGTGTCAGTTAGGTGGGTTAGTCATGGGAAATGCAGGGTTACATGAATAGGGTAGGGGGACATGTCTGGGTGGGACGCTTGTCGATGGGTCAGTGCGGATTTGATCGACAGAATGTACTGCTTCCATACGGTTTAGATTCTATAACAATGACAACAGGTTTGGGCCATAAAAATACCCAGTGGGTATCTACCTGATCCACTCTCCTCAAAGACTTCTATGTTTCAATAAGAGTAACCTGCTAAATTCTCCATAATATAAGGCGTTCTACCTTGGAATACATGAAGTGAAACAACTCTGAACCGCTTCTAAATTAATTATATCCATT
>NW_025199602.1:4791-6047 GCF_004010195.1 Chiloscyllium plagiosum | reverse complement strand
TTTGCAATACGTTTTTCAACAAATTTGCTTTTTTTAAATAAATATGATTTTACTTAACCCTAAAACATAATTCAATTGTTTCAGTTAGAAGTGAAGAGTTTTTAAAATCTCAATAGTTTTGACAGGAAACTAATACATCAAGTCTGAATTTTTTTTTAAAAGAAATTGACTTTTAACAAATAAACTTTGCTTCATTTTTGCTAAATGTCATTGAATCAATTAAACAGAGTGCTACAAATAAATGGGATATATATGAGAGCTTCAAGAAGAATGTTGCACTTCATGCTGGAAGCCTGTTAATTATTGCTGATATACAAATATTCCATAATCATTCCACTGTTAACTGCATTACAGAATTCACAATGACCTTGCTCTATAATTTACAGCACAAGTTTTGTTAAACACAATTATTTGCAGTGGTCAGTAGAACCTACCTGTAGGAATGTTGTTGAGTTTTGAAGATTTTTTCTCCTTTTTGCTTTGTGTTTTAATTTTATCCTTTTTCTTCTTTTTATTTGATATATTTTTAAAAGTAAATTCCTCATCCTCATCTGTACTATTTTCGCTGCTTTCTGATTCTTCAGCTGCAAAACAAATGCAGTTGAAAATCCAGATATGAAACACAACCAAAAAAGCAAATTCCCAAAATAATACTTAATTGTTCCAGTTTTATTCTCAACCTTTTCGCATACTATTAACACATGACATTTTAGTTGAGAATGAGGTCATTTGATATATTGTTTCTGTACATCAGAATGGTCTGTTCTAACCTTAGTTCCCTGCTCTTTCATCATGTGCTTTACCATTTTGTCAAATGTTTACCTAATTCCCTTTTCAACATGACTACTGAAGCCAAGTCAATGCATTCCATCATTTCTTCTTCCACTTATCTTTTTGTATTAAATCTTACATTTAAAGGTCTCTGTATTACCACTTTTAAATCTCTCTGTTACTTTACTCCAGTGAATATAGGTTTTGAATCATACCTCAAGTTCATTTTCCCTTAAATTTGCCAGAAATGAAATGCATTGACCACATATCTATCCACACCCTTTCTGCATTTAGAGTCATAGAGTCATGCCTGTCCATGCCGACCAGATATCCCAACCCAATCTAGTCCCACCTGCCAGCACCTGGCCCATATCCCTCCAAACCCTTCCTATTCATATACCCATCCAAATGCCTCTTAAATGTTGCAATTGTACCAGCCTCCACCACATCCCCTGGCAGCTCATTCCATACACGTACCACCCTCT
>NW_025199602.1:1684-2800 GCF_004010195.1 Chiloscyllium plagiosum | reverse complement strand
AAGTACGTGGGATGAGGGCGCGTTGGGAACTCTGAAGGACTGGATCCAAAGTTCTGATCAGTGTGTTTAATTCTCGGGTATGTTCTTTGATCAGATCAGCTGGTAGTTGCCTGTAGTGTTCCTGGTTGTTTAGTTGTCGGTACACTTCCTTGCAGTAATCTGTTCTATCCTAAATGACAACGGCTCCTCCTTTATCTGCTGGTTTGATGACAATGTTGTCATTGGTTTTGAGAGCCTGGATGGCATTGCGTTGTGAACGGGTGATGTTTTGCTCTACCTTATGAATCTGGCATTTATATATTTCCTGACAGTTTGAGCATACATGTCAAACCCAGGGCAGCGGCCCTCCGGTGGGGTCCATGTTGACACCTTCTTTGGTCGCTCCTCTACAGATCCCTGTGATGACTGTTCTAGTTCATCAGTGGGATCACTGCCGGCACCTTGAAAGAATTCCCGGAGTCTCATTCATCTGATGAACTCCTCTGTGTCTGCTGTCAGAACCAACGGGTCCATTTTGGTGGTGGGGGCAGAAGTTGAGACCCCTACTTAGGACTTCAATCTCTTCCGGTCGAAGGGTGTGGTCCGATAAGTTGACAATAGACTTCCCCGCAGTGATAATGTTGTCTACTGTGGTTCCAGGGCGGGCTTTGCTATTACTGGTAAGAATGCCAAGCTTCTCCAGTTTTTTGTTCTTGGTGTGCATGTACGTGGTGTAGTTTTGTCGCCTTGTCTGTTTGGCAATATCACCTAATTGTACTGATGTATCCTGTGTGCAGGCTGTGAGCATGGTACATTGGGGAAACCGAGCAAAGGCTACGACAACGGATGAATGGGCACCGCACAACAATCAACAGACAGGAGGGTTCCCGCCCAGTTGGGGAACACTTCAGTGGTCCAGGACATTCAGCCTTGGACCTTCGGGTGACCATCCTCCAAGATGGACTTCGGGACAGGCAGCAGAGGAAAGTGGCCGAGCAGAGGCTGGTAGCTAAGTTCGGTACCCATAGGGAGGGCCTCAACCGGGACCTTGGGTTCATGTCACATTACAGGTGATCACCATTGCACTGCACACACACACACACACACACACACACACGGACACAGGTACACACAGAC
>NW_025199602.1:0-1418 GCF_004010195.1 Chiloscyllium plagiosum | reverse complement strand
ACATGAAAGAAGTGAAACTATCACTGTATTCTAACAGATGAAAGGCTTAACAGACAATCAATTCTTCAATGTATAATTTCAGTTACATCACACTGCAAATTTGTGCTATAAATTCTGTGTTACGATCGAGCCCTCCACAATCACCTGATGAAGGAGCGACGCTCCGAAAGCTAGTGTGCTTCCAATTAAACCTGTTGGACCATAACCTGGTGTTGTGTGATTTTTATCTTCGATCCTTGGGACGTCTGAAGAAACTGCTCGTATATTTTTCATGGATGTGACTCAAAGACACTAGAGCAGGAGTGTGAGTAAACATCTCTCTCCCAAAAGTGTTGGATTATTTGCAATGAAGGAGGATACTGGGTCCCTCTCAAGTTTCCTGGGAGGAAGCTTCTGGTGGGGGGAGGGAAAAGGGTTTGTTTTCCTACTTGCAGTGCCACTATCTCCCTGGGAAGGGGGACTTAGAGAGAAAGAGAGACAGAGACAGAGAGATAGATAGATCGAGAGAGAGATAGATAGAAGATGAGCTCCCCTATCCCCCTCTCATCTTGCAGTTGATGCTCAGCACCTCTGGCTGGAGCAGGTTTTTGTGCACATCCAGCAGAAGCTAATTGTGTTCAATCTGGCTCTCTCTTGGATGTAACAGGACTAGTGGACTCTTCCATCCTTCAATCCAGTTCACCATCTCGATTGAAACCTGCCTGATATTTCTGAACCCAGTTGGGAGGTCATGTTGCAGCTATACACAACATTGGTAGGTCACTTTTGGAATACTGTGTTCAATCCTGCCCTTCCTGCTACGGGAAATATGTTGTTAAACTTTCAGTGAAGAAATGATTTACAAGGATATGTGGAGGGTTGAGCTATAGGAAGAGACTGAATAGGTCGGGGGCGATTCCTCTGGAGTGACAGAGGCTGAGGGGTTAACTTATAGAGGTTTATAAAATCTAGAGGGGGCATGGATAGGGTAAACAGACAAAGTCTTTTTTCCCAGGGGACAGAAGTCCAAAACTAGAGGACATAGGTTTAAAATGAGAGGGGAAAAGTTTAAAAGTGACCTAAGGGACAACTTTTTCACATAGAGGATATTGCGAGTATGGAATGAGCTGCCAGAGGAAGTGGGGGAGGCTGGTACAATTACAGCATTTAAAAGGCATCTGGACGAGTCCATGAATAGGAAGGGTTTGGAGGGATATTGGCCAAGTGCTGGCAAATGGGACTAGATTAGGTTAGGATATCTGATCAGCATGGCCATGTTGGGCTGAAGGGTCTGTTTCTGTGCTGTACATCTCTATGACTCCCTGTGTGTTCTGAATAAGTCACTAATGGTGGAGACCATGGGTCAAGTCCTGTCCTGGGGCTAACAGGTGCCTGATTGATGGCAGTTCTCTGAGTGCCAGCGATCTGGGGCATTTTCC
>NW_025199601.1:0-6046 GCF_004010195.1 Chiloscyllium plagiosum | reverse complement strand
GTGGATACCTGCACTGATTCCCTTCACTTCTGTCTGTGTCGATTCCTGCACTGATTCTCTTCACTGCTGTCTGTGTGGATTCCTGCACTGATTCTCTTCACTGCTCTCTGTGTGGATTCCTGCACTGATTTCGTTCACTGCTGTCTGTGTGGATTCCTGCACTGATTCTCTTCATTGCTGTCTGTGTGGATTCCTGCACTGATTCCCTTCACTGCTGTCTGTGTGGATTCCGGCACTGATTCCCTTCACTGCTGTCTGTATGATTTTGTGCACTATTTCCCTTCCCTGGTTTCTGTGTGGATTCCTGCATTGATTCCCCACACTGCTGTCTGTGTGGATTCCTGTACTGATTCCCTTCACGGCTCTCTGTGTGGATTCTGCACTGATTCCCCTTACTGCTCTGTGTGGATTCCTGCACTGATTCACTTCATTGCTGTCTGTGTGAATTCCTGCACTGACTCCCTTCTGAGGTGTCTGTCTGGATTCCGGCACTGATTCCCTTCACTGTTCTCTGTGTGGATTCCTACACTGATGCCCTTCACTGCTGTCTGTGTGGATTCCTGCACTGATTCCCTTCACTGCGTCTGTGTGGATTCCAGCACTGGTTCCTTTCACTGTTCTCGGTGTGGATTCCAGCACTGATTCCCCTCACTGCTGTCTGTGCGGAATCCGGCACTGATTCCTTTCACTGTTCTCTGTGTGGGTTCCTGCACTGATTCCCTTCACTGCTGTCTGTGTGGATTTCTGCACTGATTCCCTTCACTGCAGTCTGTGAGGATTCCTGCACTGATTGTCTTCACTGCTGTCTATGTAGATACCTGCACTGATTCCCTTCACTGCAGTCTGTGTGGATTCCTGCACTGATTCTCTTCACTGCTGTCTGTGTGGATTCCTGCACTGATTTCCTTCACTGCTGTCTGTGTGGATTCCTGCACTGATTCCCTTTACTGCTCTCTGTGTGGATTCCTGCACTGATTCCCTTCATTGCTGTCTGTGTGGATTCCTGCACTGATTGTCTTCACTGAGGTCTGTGTGGATTCCTGCACTGATTCCCTTCACTGCTGTCTGTGTGGATTCCTGCACTGACTGTCTCTTCACTGCTTTCTGTGTGGATTCCTGCACTGATTCCCTTCACTGCTGTCTGTGGATTCCTGCATTGATTCCCTTCAATGCAGTCTGTGAGGATTCCTGCACTGATTGTCTTCACTGCTGTCTGTGTGGATACCTGCACTGATTCCCTTCACTGCTGTCTGTGTGGATTCCTGCACTGATTCTCTTCACTGTTCGCTGTGAGGATTCCTGCACTGATTCCCATCACTGCTCTCTGTGTGGATTACTGCACTGGTTCCCCTCACTCCTGTGTGTGTGGATTCCTGCACTGATTCTCATCACTGATCTCTGTGTGGATTCCTGCACTGATTCCCATCACTGCTGTCTGTGTGGATTCCTGCACTGATTCTCTTCACTGCTATCTGTGTGATATTATGCACCGATTCTTTTCACTGCTTCTGTGTTGATTCCTGCACTGATTCTCTTCACTGCTCTGTGTTGATTCGTGCACTGATACACCTCAGTGCTGTCTGTGTGGATTCCTGCACAGAATTCCCTTCACTCTTCTCTCTGTGGATTCCTGCACTGATTCCCCTCACTGCTATCTGTGTGGATTCCTGCACTAATTCTCGTCACTGCTCTCTGTGTGAATTCCTGCACTGATTCTCTTCACTGCGGTCTGTGTGGATTCCTGCACTGATTCCCCTCCATGCTGTCTGTGTTGATTCCTGCACTGATTCTCTTCACTGCTGTCCGTGTGGATTCCTGCACTGATTCTCTTCACTGCTGCCTGTGTGCATTTCTGCACTGATTCTCTTCACTGCTGTCTGTGTGGATTCCTGCACTGATTCTCTTCACTGCTCTCTGTGTGGATTCCTGCACTGATTCCCTTCACTGCTGTCTGTGTGGATTCCTGCATTGATTGTCTTCACTGATGTCTGTGTGGATTCCTGCACTGATTCCCTTCACTGCTGTCTGTGTGGATTCCTGCACTGACTGTCTTCACTGCTTTCTGTGTGGATTCCTGCACTGATTCCCTTCACTGCTGTCTGTGGATTCCCGCACTGATTCCCTTCAATGCAGTCTGTGAGGATTCCTGCACTGATTGTCTTCACTCCTGTCTATGTGGATACCTGCACTGATTCCCTTCACTGCTGTCTGTGTGCATTCCTGCACTGATTCTCTTCACTGTTCTCTGTGAGGATTCCTGCACTGATTCCCATCACTGCTCTCTGTGTGGAATCCGGCACTGATTCTCTTCGCTGCTGTCTGTGTGGATCACTGCACTGATTCCTTTCACTGTTCTCTGTGCGGGTTCCTGCATTGATTCCCTTCACTGCTGTCTGTGTGAATATCTGAACTGATTCTCTTCACTGCTGTCTGTGTGGATTCCTGCACTGATTCCCTTCACTGCTGTCTGTGTGGATTCCTGCACTGATTCTCTTCATTGCTGTCTGTGTGGATTCCTGCACTGATTCTCTTCATTGCTGTCTGTGTGGATTCCTGCACTGATTCTCTTCATTGCTGTCTGTGTGGATTCCTGCACTGATTCTCTTCATTGCTGTCTGTGTGGATTCCTGCACTGATTCCCTTCACTGCGTCTGTGTGGATTTCTGCACTGATTCTCTTCACTTCTGTCTGTGTCGATTCCAGCACTGGTTCCCTTCAATGCTCTCTCTGTGGATTCCTGCACTGATTCCCTGGAGTGCTGTCTGTGTGGATCACTGCACTGATTTCTTTCACTGTTCTCTGTGCGGGTTCCTGCACTGATTCCCTTCACTGCTGTCTGTGTGGATTTCTGCACTGATTCTCTTCACTGCTGTCTCTGTGGTTTCCTGCACTGATTCCCTTCACTGCTCTCTGTGGATTCCTGCACTTATTCCCTTCACTGCAGTCTGTGAGGATTCCTGCACTGAATGTCTTCACTGCTGTCTATGTGGATACCTGCACTGATTTTGTTCACTGCTGTCTGTGTGGATTCCTGCACTGATTCCCTTCACTGCTGTCTGTGTGGATTCCTGCACTGATTCCCTTCACTGCTGTCTGTGTGGTTACTGCATGATTGTCTTCACTGCTGTCTGTGTGGATTCCTGCACAGATTCCCTTCACTGCTGTCTGTGTGGATTCCTGCACTGACTGTCTTCACTGCTTTCTGTGTGGATTCCTGCATTGATTCCCCTCACTGCTGTCTGTGTGCATTCCTGCACTGATTCCCTTCACTGCTCTCTGTGGATACCTGCACTGATTCCCTTCACTGCTGTCTGTGTGGATTCCTGCACTGATTCTCTGCACTGCTGTCTGTGTGGATTCCTGCACTGATTCTCTTCACTGCTGTCTGTGTGGATTCCTGCGCTGATTTCCTTCACTCCTGTCTGTGTGGATTCCTGCACTGATTCCCTTCACTGCTGTCTGTGTGGATTCCTGCACTGGTTCCCTTCACTGTTCTCTGTGAGGATTCCTGCACTGATTCCCATCACTGCTCTCTGTGTGGATTCCTGCACTGGTTCCCCTCACTCCTGTATGTGTGGATTCCTGCACTGATTCTCATCACTGACCTCTGTGTGGATTCCTGCACTGATTCCCCTCACTGCTGTCTGTGTGGATTCCTGCACTGATTCCCCTCACTGCTGTCTGTGTGGGCTCCTGCACGGATTCCCTTCACTGCTCTCTGTGTGGATTCTGCTCTGATTTCCATCACTGCTGTCTGTGTGGATTCCTGCACTGATTCCCCTCACTGCTGTCTGTGTGGACTCCTGCACTGATTCCCTTCACTGCTCTCTGTGTGGATTCTGCTCTGATTCCTCTCACTGCTCTCAGTGTGGATTCCTGCACTGATTCTCTTCATTGCTGTCTGTGTGGATTCCTGCACTGACTCCCTTCAGAGGTGTCTGTGTGGATTCCTGCACTGGTTCCCTTCACTGTTCTCTGTGTGGATTCCTGCACTGATTCCCTTCACTGCTGTCTGTGTGGATTCCTGCACTGGTTCCCTTCACTGCTCTCTGTGTGGATTCCTGCACTGATTCTCTTCACTGCTCTCTGTGTGGATTCCTGCAATGATTCTCTTCACTGCTGTCTGTGTGGATTCCAGCAATGATTCCCCTCACTGCTCTCTGTGTGGATTCCAGCAATGATTCCCCTCACTGCTGTCTGTGTGGATTCCTGCACTGATACTCTTCACTGCACTGTATGTGGATTCCTGCACTGATTCCCTTCACTGCTCTCTGTGTGGATTCCTGCACTGATTTCCTTCACTGCTGTCTGTGTGGATTCCTGTACTGATTCCCTTCACTGCTGTCTGTGCGGATTCCTGCACTGATTCCCTTCACTGCAGTCTGTGTGGATTCCTGCACTGATTCCCTTCACTGCTGTCTGTATGATTTGGTGCACTATTTCCCTTCCCTGCTTTCTGTGTGGATTCCTGCATTGAGTCCCCTCACTGCTGTCTGTGTGGATTCCTGCACTGATTTCCTTCACTGCAGTCTGTGTGGATTCCTGCATTGATTCCCCTCACTGCTGTCTGTGTGCATTCCTGCATTGATTCCCTTCACTGCTCTCTGTGGATACCTGCACTGATTCCCTGCAGTGCTGTCTGTGTGGATACCTGCACTGATTCCCTTCACTGCTGTCTGTGTGGATTCCTGCACTGATTCTCTTCACTGCTGTCTGTGTGGATTCCTGCACTGATTCTCTTCACTGCTGTCTGTGTGGATTCCTGCACTGATTTCCATCACTGCTGTCTGTGTGGATTCCTGCACTGATTCCCTTCACTGCTGTCTGTGTGGATTCCTGCACTGATTCCCTTCACTGTTCTCTGTGTGGATTCCTGCACTGATTCTCTTCACTGCTTTCTGTGTGGATTTCTGCACTGATTCCCCTCACTCCTATCTGTGTGGATTCCAGCACTGATTGTCTTCACTGCTGTCTGTGTGGATTCCTGCACTGATTCCCTTAACTGCTGTCTGTGTGTATTCCTGCACTGACTGTCTTCACTGCTTTCTGTGTGGATTCCTGCATTGTTTCCCCTCACTGCTGTCTGTGTGGATTCCTGCACGGATTTTCTTCACTGCTCTTTGTGTGGATTCCTGCACTGATTCCCTTCACTGCTCTCTGTGTGGATTCCTGCACAGATTCCTCTCACTGCTATCTGTGTGGATTCCTGCACTGATTCCCTTCACTGCTCTCTGTGTGGATTCCTGCACTGATTGTCTTCACAGCTATGTGTGTGGATTCCTGCGCTGATTCCCTTCACTTCTGTCTGTGTGGATTCCAGCACTGGTTCCTTTCACTGTTCTCGGTGTGGATTCCTGCACTGATTCCCCTCACTGCTGTCTGTGTGGATTCCTGCACTGATTCTCTTCACTTCTGTCTGTGTGGATTCCAGCACTGGTTCCCTTCAATGCTCTCTCTGTGGATTCCTGCACTGATTCCCTGCAGTGCTGTCTGTGTGGATCACTGCACTGATTCGTTTCACTGTTCTCTGTGCGGGTTCCTGCACTGATTCCCTTCACTGCAGTCTGTGAGGATTCCTGCACTGATTGTCTTCACTGCTGTCTGTGTGGATTCCTGCACTGATTCCCTTCACTGCAGTCTGTGTGGATACCTGCACTGATTCCCTTCACTGCTGTCTGTGTGGATTCCTGCACTGATTCCCTTGACTGCTGTCTGTATGATTTTGTGCACTATTTCCCTTCCCTGCTTTCTGTGTGGATTCCTGCATTGAGTCCCCTCACTGCTGTCTGTGTGGATTCCTGCACGGATTTCCTTCACTGATCTCTGTGTGGATTCCTGCACTGATTGTCTTCACTGCTGTCTGTGTGGATTCCTGCACTGATTCCCCACACTGCTGTCTGTGTGGATTCCTGCACTGATTCCCTTCACTGCTCTCTGTGTGGATTCTTGCACTGATTCTCTTCATTGCTGTCTGTGTGGATTCCTGCACTGACTCCCTTCTCAGGTGTCTGTTTGGATTCCTGCACTGGTTCCCTTCACTGTTCTC
>NW_025199600.1:4456-6046 GCF_004010195.1 Chiloscyllium plagiosum | reverse complement strand
AAAGAGTGTGATAGATTGTGCATTGCCTCAGAGTAATGGGAGGAGGGACGGAAAGGAGATTTAATGATCGTGGGAAGGAGAGAAATCTCCGACAACGGGTGTGTTTGAATCCTGATATATGAAACGCAGAGATGTGAGAGAGCGGAATTTGAAGGTAAAACAATTAATTTCTTACCATGTGTCACAAAAAGGACAACGGAGAGAAAATTTAGTGCCGTGATTTGGTTTCAAATCGAGTTTGCTGTGGTCACAGTGCAAAATACAGATGACCACGATCACAGCTTCAACAGAACAGGATGCTTGCACGCAGCAATAAGTGTACTAGCGGAGGAAATGATCGGAAAAACAGCAAATGTACAATATCAGTACTCAGCGAACAGTCACAGGCATGTGGGAACTGAGAATGAGTTGAATCTTTAAACTCGATGTCTTCAGAGGCTGTGGAGATCCTTGAATGAGAATGTTGAAAACTGAGATTGATAGATTTCGCCAAAATATCAAAGACTCGGGGGACAGTACAGGATATTGTTGAAATGTATGCTTCAGCAGCGTTTTAGCTTAACATCGGCGACTTCACCAGCTTCCTCAAGGCAATAACCAGTGTTGCAGATAATCACACATAATCCCAGTTCACAGCCTCGGATTCAGAGAAACTGCGGCACTGCCTCCCAGATCCAACCGGAAATGGGGATGGGATGAGTGCGCGATGTTACTCTCTGGTTCCAGTGATGCAATAGGTGACTTCTATGACGGTATAGAGGCGCAAGAAATTCCTAGGTTGAGTGTGCTCCTGATCAAGGGAATAGTTGTCCCCGTTTATACTATCATAGCGATTTATAGTGAATCTTGCTAAGATAGCTGAGTGGCACAATTGGAGCGTGTTGAGCCGTTCACTTTGCAGTGGTGGGTTTAACAGATGATTTAGCCATTTGGATCTATGTTTCCGACACTGGTGGTGGAAGCTGCTTTTCCTTGCATCAGCTCAGAATCAGTTTCTTCCACACAGTCAAGACTTCAACCTGGAGAAGGTGGTGTTGGCGGTGATATTTTGAACTGGTTGCCTTTGGGGGCTGGGACACGGAAACGGTGATGTTTAAGTTCGACAAATAAAACCTGGAATGCAAGCCTGACCTCAGAAACAGAGGTAATAACTTTATTTTCCTAAAATCCCATTAATTCATGTCCCTTATGCAGAATCTTCCCCAGTCCTGCCTACGAGAGACTCCAGGGCCAGAAAAGCATGAGCAGGGTAGTCGGCCCTTCCAGTCCAGACGGTCCATCCGAAGCGCATCCCACCAGACGCCACGGCATTCCCTATCCCATAAACCTGCATGTCCCATTGTTGATCCCTGCAACTCTCACATCTTTGGTCAGAGGGAGAAATAAAAACGCAAACACACAGAGAATGTGCAGACTGCCCATTCTGTATAGACAAAGACCCGAGGCTGGGATCACACCCGGGTGTGTGGCGTAGCCAGGCAGCAACGAACAAGGGGCGAAGAATAAATGTTGTCCTGACCAGTGATACTCACACCCTGTGGGTGAATGAGAAAGAATGAGAACATATTAACAACAGGGAAAACAGGATTT
>NW_025199600.1:0-3707 GCF_004010195.1 Chiloscyllium plagiosum | reverse complement strand
CCCTCCTGGGAAAAGCCAGCTATCGTTAATTCTAACTTGCCTCTCAAGAATTCATAAATTTCTGTCAGGTCGCCGCTCAAACCCCTAACCTCGAGTGAAACCAGTCTCAACTAGGAGAAAGTGAGAACTGTAGATGAGGGATCAGAGTCGATCGTGTTGTGCTGGGAAAGCACAGCAGGTCAGGCAACATCTGAGGAGCAGGAGAATCGACGTTTCAGGGAAGAGCCTGATGAACGACACTTGCGCGAAAAAATGATTCCCCTGCTCCTCGCATACTGCCTTACCTGTTCTGGTTTTCCAGCACCCCGATCGGGAATCAGAAAATAGTCTCAGCTTATCCAGCCTTTCACTCTAACTCAAACCTTCCAAACACGGCAACATGCGTGTATACCTTTTCTGAACCTGCTCCAGCTGAATAATATCATTCCTACAACGGGGCTAATAGAACTGGACATAATATTCCAGAAGAGGCCTCATCAATGTCCTGCAAACCTTCAACATAACGTCCCGAAAACTATACACAAAGGACTAAGCAATGAAGGGAAGTATGTTAAATACCTTTGAACACCTTGTCTGTAGGTGATGCAAACTACAAAGAATTATGTACCTGCATCCCTAGCTTCCGTGTTCTCCAACACTACGCAAACCCCTACTCTTTTTGTTGTACCAAAATGAAATGATTTCCATTTATCCAGATTCAACTCCATGTTACATTTTTCAGTCCAACGACTCATTGGATTAATATCCTTTTGAATTTTATATAATCTTCCTCATTGTCTACAATTCTGATGTCGCCTGCAAACCTACGCAGCATGCCTGCTGTGTTTTCCACTGCTTTCTCATATAGATCAATGATTCATATTTACTTGTAGTGGCCGTGATTTAGCAGTGTGCAGATCGTACAACAGTTAGTCATGCAATTAACCATGAGGAAGAAAGCCGCAGAGTGCAGGGAGATATTAAACAATTGGAAATAAAAATGGTGAAAACAATTCATTCCAGGGAAGTGGGTGATGGTGAAGGAAAATCAAACTTTAAACCAGCCGCCCTCGCTACAGTTGTCACACTCAGTTGTCTCAGCAAGATGCACTGTAGATCGCTGTCATTATAAACGGGAACAAATTTCCCTTCTGCCCTGCCTTTGACCAGGAACATTCACAATCACAGAACTGCGTATGCCTCTAAACTCTCATAGAAGTACCGTGCATTCTCCGGTTGTGTCACTGGAGCCATCGAGTATCTCTGCGACCTCATTCCCATCCCGATTTCCAGTTGGATCTTTGTGACTGCGCCACTCAGTTCCTCTGATTCTGGGGCTGGGAACTGGGACTCTGGCAGCAGTGGTTACTGCCTTGTGTGGGGAGCTGGTGAAGGAGCCGATGTTAAACTGCATTGCTATTGCAGCATACATTTCAACAAAACCTGCACTGTCCCCGGAATCTTTGATGTTTTGGAGAAATCTATTTATCTCAGCCTTCAGCATATTATTGATGGAATTACCCCAGCCTCTGTGAGCACCGATGTTAAACGGTCAGCCCATTCTGAGTTCCTACATATCTGCCACTGTTCGCTAAGCACTAATATTCTGTGTTAGCTACTCTGCCTAACATTGTCTATGCTTCTGTACTTATACCGCCGTGGTAGCGTGCTGTTATATGGATGCCACGATCGTATAGTGGTTAGTACTCTGCGTTGTGGCCGCAGAAGCCTCGGTTCGAACCCGAGTCACGGCAGTAGTTTCTCTATTTGCCTCAGTTTTTGTGAAGCACACAAAGGTATAAGTTATTTTAACATGGATATTTTGTCCAAGGCAATGATCTTTTTCCTTCAAATTCTGCTCGCTCATAACTCGGTGTTTCATATGTCAGCATTCAAATCCACCCGTTCTCAGAGATTTCTTCCCTCCTACAATCATTAACCCGACTTTCTGTCCAACACCCCCATTTCATTAATTTGAGGATGCCGGTGTTGGACTATGGTGTACAAAGTTAATAATCACACAACACCAGGTTATAGTCTTACATGTTTAATTGAAGCACTAGCTTTCGGAGCGCTGCTCTTTCTTCATGTGGCTGTGGAGTCATATCCTATTTCATGAAGGTACTGCCGAATCTAACACTGACTCTCACATTGATACCGTTCAGTCTGTGCTGCTGAGGTCACTGTTGCTGGGTGAACGTGCCCCAACCCCACGATCTGGACCTGCAGACTAGTTGATCCATTTGGTTACCACTGTTGTGAGATCAATACTCATGTAACTACTTTTACTGAGACGGCCAAGAGATTATTGGAGGGTCAAGCTCAGGAAAATGACACAGGATAGTATCGGGGAAAAGATCAGTTTGACCGGTTTTCTGCCACGGCCGAGCGCTCTTACCGCTAGACTGTTAATTCAGACACCAGGGACTCGGGTTTGACGCCGACCATGCTAGGTGGTAGAATTGGGATTCAGTAAATATCTGGAATTACGGATCTAATAACTCCCATAAGTAAATATCTGGAATTACGGATCTAATAACTCCCATAAATCCATGGTCAAACGTTGAAAAAAAAAACCATCAGTTTCACTGGCGTCCTTTAAAGAAGGAAACTGCCATTCTTATCTGGTAGGGCCTCCATATGACTCCAGACTCACTGCAAATTAGTTGAGACTCAGTCCCCGCTGTGTACTTAGATAAAGCAAAATATGCTGCCGAGCCAGCGATGCCCTCATACAGTAACAGAATAAAAGCTGTTTATTTGGCTCCAGCTCGAGTACTGTGTGCAGTTCGACAATTCACATTATAGCATGGATGTGATCGCACTGGGAACAGTGCAGGAGAGATTCACTGGAGTATTGTCTGGCTGAATAGTTTCAGTTATGAGGACAGACTGGGGCTGTTTGTCGCTGAGCAGCGGAGATTGGGGAAGACATGACTGAGATGTACAAAACAATCAGGGATACGGATCGGATAGATTGAAAGAAGCGTTTCCTGTTGATGGAGGGATCGAATACGGGGCCAAGAGATGTCGGGAAAAGGCAGAAAGGTTTGGGTAGATGTGCGCAAAGCGTCAGAGAGGCGGAAACCCGTTTCACCTGAAAAAAATTTCAGATGAGACTTTGTGATGCTAAGACATATAAGGCTATGGGCTGAATGATGGAAAACTTGATTCAGGTTGTTAAGCAGTTGTGTTGGACAAGTGCGGCCACAACAGGCTGAAGGGCCTCCTTCGACGTTGTTGTCCTCGGCAGTATCATGGTTAGTGTCCCCGCCTGTCACAGGGCTCAATTCTCCGCTAGAGGCATCGTAAAGGTTTTAAACCTGTCACTCTGTTCTCCAGTGAAGGTTATTAATGCCTGGCCTTCCATTCTCGATTGGATATGTCACAGGAAGGACAGTGTTGTCTGAATCAGCGTGGGGAAGGACTGCAGCTCCTGGGGAGAGAGAGTGTCAGTGACAGTGCAAACACGTAACTTCTGCAAACTACACATTGTATCTGTGTTGGAATGAAAACAATTTTATCGATTTATTTCTGACTTAAATGTTTGCTTAAAGTAGGAACCTGAGGAAGAAAACAGGGTAATCCATTCAGTTATGAGTGCAGAAACATTTCCTGCAGCACGAATGAGGTTGATCGGCGCAGAATCGCATTTGGATGCATTGAATTAAGGTTGATGGGCGCAGCTTGCTTTCACTAGGCTGAGTTACCAGTGTGTAAAGCTATTA
>NW_025199599.1:0-6046 GCF_004010195.1 Chiloscyllium plagiosum | reverse complement strand
ACACACACACACACACACACAGTGTACACCCTACTGCTGCATTCTCCTTAGCTTCCAGTCTTTAGATTATTTTGTCACATCCTTCCTACCAAAATGAATAATCTCATTTCTTTGCAAGGGAACTATCAATGCATTGCATCAACCTGTCAATTTTCTTTTCAAGTTTTACACTATCATTCTCACAGTTTACAATGTCTCCAAGTTATGCATCATCAGAAAATATTATTCCCTGTGCACCAAGACCTAGGCTATCAATATATTATCAGGAAAAACAAGGGTTCTGACACTGACCTTTGGGGAACTCCGTAACAGATTGACTTCCAGCCAACAAAATACCTACACTGTTTTCTGTAAATCAGCCAAATTCATATCCATGATTCCACCGTCCCTTTTGTTCCACGAGCTATAACTTTGCTCAGACTGTTGGGTGGCACCGTATCAAGTGTCTTTTGTAATCTATGTACACCACAGCAATATCAATTCCCAAAACAACCTGTCTGTTGCCCCTTCAAACAAAAACCACAGCAAATGAGTAAAATCGGCTTTTCCCTTAAAGAAATGTTGGCTCTCCTTAATTAAGGGGTTGTTTCTTCTTGCAACTAATAGTTGCTTTACCAACTTGAAGTAAAGATAACCTCATCAACTGTAATTTAGTGCATCAATTATTTCCATTTTCACCTGACCCTTGTAGCGCCTTCTTTCTTGATAAAGAAAAATGCAAATTATTCATTTAATACCTCAGCGCTAGCCTGTGTGTAAACCCATGTTCTGATCCCTAAAAACATATATACCACCCTTTCACCAACATTTCACTCGTTATGCCTAGAGAATAATTTGTGATTCCTCTTTATGTTAGTTGCAAGTCTCTTTTCATACTTCCTCTTTGTTTCTCTTATTTGATTTTTCACCCTCTTGCTGAACTTTCTATAGTCAGCCTCATTCACAATAATTTTTTCTATTAGTTGCTTGTCATAAGCATGTCCTTTATATCTTATTTGCCATCCAGGGAGCACTACATTTGTTTTGCCTTTCCTCTTTATATGAATGTACATAGTTTGGGCACAGTCAATCCATTCAGCTACCATTTTCGCTGCCAAACTTTAACTTCAATTTACTCGGACCAAGCCCATTCTTACCTCATTAATTTTTATCTCCCAGTTAATTAATCTTCCTCTGGATTGCTCTTTGTAGTTTTACATAATCAGGCAAAATCTTATGAAACAACAATCACTGTTCCCTAAATATTCTAATACTGAAACTATTTACTTAGTCTATCTCATTCTCTAGAACCAGGTCTAGGAGTGCCTCCTTTCTTTTTGAGGCTGAGAAATTCCATGAAGTGTAGGAAAGAGTGTGGACGTGGTAATCTTTGTTAATGAAAATAGATCCTCCTCCAACGACTAACTGGACAAATGAGGCTGGAATGGATCATGTCGCACAGTGAGAACAAGAAGAGGGCAGCTAACAAGACATTTGGAAGACAGGATGAGCAAACTTTTAATATTCCATCTGAATGTCTGAATATACTTGGCAGCAGCATCTTTGAGAAAAGATTTTCCAAGCCTGGGCGGCATGGTGGCACATTGGTTAGCACTGCTGCTTCACAGCGCCAGAGACCCGGGTTCAATTCCTGCCTCAGGCAACTGTCTGTGTGGAGTTTGCACATTCTCCCCGTGTCTGCGGGGATTTCCTCCGGGTGCTCCAGTTTCCTCCCAGTCGAAAAATCTGCAGGTTAGGTGAATTGGCCATGTTAAATTGCCCGTAGTGTTAGGTGAAGGGGTAAATTAGGGAAATGGGTCTAGGTGGTTTGCTCCTCGGAGGGTCGGTGTGGACTTGTTGGGCCGAAGGGCCTGTTTCCACACTAAGTAATCTAATCAAGCCATATAGTTATCTAAGTTCCTTTCCTGCAATTCATTCAGGGAAAATTCATGATGGCAGTCTGAGGGGATTGGAGTGGGAGTGAGACAAATCAATTAGAAGAAAAATATAGAAAGCAATTTTTAAAACCCTGAAAGGGAGCATACACAAGGGAAGCAGAAAACTGGCGTATATTCAAAACAGATATCAGATTTAATTTACACACTGGTCACTGTTAGAAACACACAAATTCAGACACAGAAATGCATACGTACAGACTCATCCCTACTTTGAGACCATTTTTCAAAGTACTTTTAGAAATATATTAAAGACTACCGCTACTGGTATATGCATTAATATTTGGAAAACTTAATCTTTCAATTGCTATTGTGTCCACAAAAGTTTTGTTTCTCTATGCCAAGCCATTTGGTAAGTTTTTGGTTCACTTTCTTCAATTCAGCACGATTTTATAAACTCACAAACGATAAGCTAGTGCAAGAAATGGAAAATCTCATTAGCTTGGTAGCATTGGGGTTTAGGCATAGTATGGCAACATAGTTTCGCCTTAACTTTGCAGGTCTTTCTGTTACACACGATCTGAGTACTTGATACTAAGATTTTTGTCTATCAGGGAAAAAAAGAGTTCTAAGACCCAACCCAAACAAATCCCACTTTTCTCAACAGAAAATATTTTAAAAATAAACATTCTGATACTAATAGTTATAGCACATACATTTTGTCATAAACTTAAATTTTATATTATTTATTTTCTTTACAATTATTATTTTCATAGTAAAACAAACTTTGAAACCATTTATTTTATTTTCCTATTGATGCCTACTGTCTAGATTTAAAAGCTGATCTTTTGACTTAAAGTCCAAACTGTGTAAAATGACCTAGCCTTGCCTTTAAATTAATCATGATAAATATTTAAACATTGGCAGGGCATTCCATTACATGGAACATGCTTATAGTTTGAATATACAAGAAGGGTTCAATTAATTTTTAAACTAAAACAGAAGCTACTATCTACAAGGTGTTAGCATATCACTTTAAAAAAAACACGCAACACATTGTATCAATGTGCACAACTATCAAAACGATGTTGTATGTTACACATAAGACTTGTCTTTTCGAAATGAATCTGAAGCAGTAAAACAACTGGGGGACTAACAGAAAATTACACTGCAGCTGTTAAACAATGTCATATTTTCTCTAAACATTGATGCTAAATATCTATAGACAGTTATGATTATTAAAGCATAAAATCATACAGAACAATTAACTCACCCTTTGAAAACAGGTTTTCTTGTTCTGTCTTTATTAATAAAGTTTTCCCTTTGCTTTTCTTTGTCCAACTTTGAAGTTACATTTGTCTGTAACTGTTTCAATGAATTTCCATGATCCTGAGCCAACTTCAAATCTAATCTTTCATTATTTTGGTGTTGGATAGATTTCTCACGTGGTACGTTTTGCTTTATGCTCCAGTTGTTCTTATCTTCTTCCTCTAATTCAGAATTGCCTAATTTATCATAGTTGTTTCTTTTTTGATTTTGAAAATGTTTATTTTTTTCTTCTTCAACCTGAAAACAAAATAGGGTTTTTAATGGTCAAGCTCTTTCTTAGTTGCCAAAAATCAGTCTTTAAAGTATTACTAAAGTACTGCTGGTGAGATTTTACTGAATATCAGTTTTACAAATTTACTGTACGTGGCAATCAGCATCTACTCTAGATGTAGTCATTGAAATCACAGTTTAATTTCCACTTTGTGGAGTTTACAGTAAATAAATTTCTTTGCCACGTACCAACACAGAGCTTTAGCTCCAGCCCAAGTAATCACCTCAAAAAGATTTTTATTTCATGCTTTTTAAAAGAAATAAAGATACATCATGTGACCCAAAAAATTTTTCTGCACAAATAGGTATTATAATGTACTAGAACAGTATTTCAGAAAATACCTCTAAATTTGCAGGCAAACAAAACAGCCTTGAAATTACCCCAAGAAATACTGTTGTAACTCAAATTTGGCCCCTTATGAATGAGCAAAAACATTAACCTGTTTAAAACTATATCTCAAATACTTCCAAATTGAGGTATAATCATAAAAAATGTCTAGATTTCAATAACAATTTAAAATCCTACTTTTGGCACTTTAAAAGTTATAGGGATGGAGTTTCTGTTAAGCAAATTCAGCAAAACGCATTCATATTGTGACCTATGCCCTACCAGTGCTGCTTGGGGAGTTACCCCCACTAAACACATTTGGGCAAGCCTGAATGTAAATTCTTTATGAATAAGTACATTTAGTGTAAATCAATTGTTGTTGTGGGAGATGCCCAGATGTGAAGTATGACCATAACTTACTGGAATTTAAAATGCTACAATTTTTTTTTTCATTTGATAATGCTCAGGTTAAGTTAGTACTTTGGTGGAAATTCATCAGACATGCTCCTGTGCACACAGATCTTTTCTCATAACGGCAATGCTCTTGTCGTTTCTTTAATTTGTTGGTAGGATATGGGCACTGTGGGTTACCCAAACCTAACTGTCCTTGAGCTTAATGGTTTTCTAGGCCATTTCAGGTAGCAGTTAACAGTCAACCACATTGCTGTGCATTTGGAGTACCACATCGATCAGACTAGTTAAGGATGGCAGATTTCCTTCTCTAAAAGGATACTAGTGAACAAGATAGATACTTATGACAATCAATAATGGATACATAGCTGTCGTTGGACTAATTTTTAATTACAGATCTTTATTGAACTCATTCTATTATTTATCATGGTGGGATTTGAATCCATTTCTTTGGAACACTCTGGAATACTAGCCCAATTACTTCTACAATACTGCCACCTAGTCTATTATTTTGATAGTTTCATTCCGTCCTTTTTTTCCTGTCTGTTTATAGGGGAAATATTCAAATTTGAGAAGAGTTATTTAAATAAAATTTCTACCATTCACTGCATACTCAACTAAGAGCAAAAGTGCTATTTTAGCATTTGCACATGATCTGCATTTTCATCCATTTGGAATAACTGGTTCTCGGTAAGCTAAAAACAATTCTATGTTTACAAAACAAAAACATTAACCTAAGAGAGAAATCATAAAAGGTAGAAATGTCTACTTTAATCTGAAGCAAAAGGGTGTGATGGTGACATAAAAACAAATAATTGATGAAAGAACAGGGAAAAGGTCAATTACTGCAAAGATAAAAACATAGAAACGCAAGATACGGTATCAAGTACACTGACAGGGTTCATTCAAATGTATAAAATAGAAACATTATTTCAAAATAAACACACATGTACAACTGCAGTATGTTTCTTTTTATACCAAGCTACCATTACTTACTGGATTTTCCAAATATTATACTAAATAATAGTGCCACACAACAGGCAAACTGTACTTGACCAAAGACTAAGTTTCTTCCCCCTGTGACACAGCATGAAGTTTTCTGTAACTTCACAGGTCAGCAACAGACTTCATTTTATCTTGTTCAGCTATATATATTGCAATTTTTGTGCAATCAATCTTCAATTCTGGCAGGGAAACAATTACGGTTTTATCATCATCATCAAAAGTCAGCAGATTTAATATTGAAAAAGTAAACAACAATCTAAAAAGGAATTGATTGCTGGGCCTCTTACGGAGATATTTGTTTCATCCATAGTCGCAGGTGAGGTGCCAGAAGACTGTAGGTTGGCTAACACGGTGCCACTGTTTAAGAAAGGTGGTAAGGACAAGCCAGGGAACTATAGACCAGTGAGCCTGATGTTGCTGGTGGCAAGTTGTTGGAAGGAATCCGGAGGGAAAGGATGTACATGTATTTGGAAAAACAAGGACTGATTAGGGATAGTCAACATGGCTTTGTGCGTGAGAAATCATGTCTCACAAACTTGATTGAGTTTTTTGAAGAAGTAACAAAGAGGATTGATGAGGGCAGAGTGGTAGACGTGATCTAAATGGACTTCAGTAAGGTATTCAACAAGGTTCCCCATGGGAGACTGGTTAGCAAGGTTAGATCTCATGGAATACAGGGAAAACTAGCATTTGGACACAGAACTGGCTCAAAGGTAGAGGACAGTGGGTGGTAGTGGAGGGTTGTTTTTCATACTGGAGGCCTGTGAAGAGTGGAATGCCACAAGGGTCGGTGTTGGGCCCACTACTTTTCCTCATTTATGTAAATGAT
>NW_025199598.1:4343-6045 GCF_004010195.1 Chiloscyllium plagiosum | reverse complement strand
TCTCGTTCAGCCAAAGATCAACAAAGAAATGCACCTGGCCCACTGTCGTAAAATACAAACCAATGTGGTGAGTATGATTTGCATTTTATTTCAGGATTATTACCCAACACTTCTGCCACCTCCAGCGGGATGCCACCACCAGACATATACTTCGTTCTCTCTTGTTAGCCTTCCACAAGAAACATTCCCTCTAGCAAACCCTGGTCTACTTCTCATTCACTCCCAATACCACCCTCCACCGTGTTGTGACATCTTCGCCTGCAACCACAGGGGATGTCATGCTTTCCCGATTACTTGCACCCTCGTCAGTATCTATGGGCCCGAACATACCTTCCAGAAGAAGCATGGGTTTATCTGCACTTCACTCAGTACATGAGTATAGTCTTCTGTATTTGCTGCTCAATGTTGTGTGCTCTATCTTGCAGAAATATTCTGCTTCGTTGACCACAAAAGTTTTGTCCACGGAGCAAAATCCCTGTGTTTTCCATTACCTGCCCCTTCAAAACGTCACATTCTTCTTTTGCCAACATTTCTGTTGCATGCTTACTGAAATGCTTCAGTGAAGTTCAGCAAAAGTTGGAAGAACAGCACCTAATTTCTTCCTCGGTCAGTCTGCAGACTGCTATGCTCCATGTAGAGTTCAACAATTTTAGGGCATGGACAAACTCCCCACGTTTCCTCCGCCATCACACACCAGGCCTTGTTTTAATATAGTTACAAAAATGCACAACCCATTTTTAGACACGAGTAATCCCCATTAGAAGCTGTGCATTTTCAGGAGGTGATTGTCATCCATTTATTTGTCTGTTCAACAGGTTTGCTTTCTCTCTAGTCTCGTTAGCTCCACCAATTGTGTACTCATGACCCCCTCCCGTTTCTCTACCTTCTATACATAAATCATTTTCCTCGCTTTCATCAGTTCTTTGGAGATTCACTGGATCCAAAGCGTCAACCCTGATTTGTGTCCACCTGTGCTGCCAGACGTGGTGAGTTTTTCAAGCAATATCTTTTGTTGTTTATGATTTGCAGCTTCAGATGTTCTTTCAGTAATTTGGTGATATGTTGCATCTCAGTACTGCATTTTCTTCTGATTGATGTTTCCAGAATCTCACAAATTCTCAATGGCTTTACCTCATTCTTGTCGTGTGAGCGTTCCTAACCAAGAGACCATTAATTGCCTATCTAGAAAAAGAATGATATAAACCACCTCTTTGAAACTTTGTTCTCAGTCCACTTTGATTCATGTCTCAATTCGTTTTGCAGGTTTAGTACAAGTGAAATGTTTGTCAGGCAATACAAAGGTCTTAATGGAGAAGTGCATCACTTGGAGTAGAGAATGGGAGGTGGGATGGACATGTTATGTCAGGGGTCGAGGCTGTAACTGGAATGAGGTGGGAGATCGGGAGATTTCTAAGCGGGCGATGTGAATGGTGAGATCATAAATTTGTAAGCTCCCGAGGTCGTAGATTAGGTGTTCTCTTTCCACTTTGCGTGAGGTCTTATTATGATGGTGGAGGAAGCCCAAGGTCGTCATGTCTTTGGGAGAGTTGAAGGAGGTGTTGAAATGAATGTCTTCTAATGATTGTTCTTGTCTATGTTCCCGACACTGATTTGCCTGCTTGACTATCATTTTCTCTTTTGATCACTCACTAACCATTTATTGCCAGGAGCAGGTAAGGAAATACTGCACACAAAGAGTAAC
>NW_025199598.1:0-4146 GCF_004010195.1 Chiloscyllium plagiosum | reverse complement strand
CTAACTACCTTACCATACATCAAAGACTTTTCAGAGATGATGGCCAGAATACTCCAGACCCGAGGCATCATGCTCGCCCACAAAGCTACCATCGCACTGAAACAGTTACTGATGAATTTAAAGGACCACATACCCACAACCAGCAGAACGAACGTTATCCATTAAATGTCCTGCAAAGTCTACAACAAACATTACAGTGGACAAACTGACAGGACAGTACCCACCAGGATACATGTGCGCCAACGATTCAACAAAAACAGGACCAACTGTCACAAGTATCCACACACAGAGACGAAGAGGTACATTGGCTTGACTGGGGCAATACATCCATCCTTGGACAGATTAAATAAAGACACATGGAGAAATTCCTCAAGGCCCGGCATTCAAACCGGAAATCATTTAATAAACATATAGTTTTGCGCCCCATCTGCCAAATTCTCAGACACAGTACCGGAAATGATATCACTTACCACAACAAAGTAAGACACAAAACTAGAAAGCGGGAGAGAACAACCTCAGCAGTGTCCAGCTTATGGTATGGCGGTACGGTGGCACAGTGGGAAGCACTGCTGTCTCACAGCGCCAGAGACGCGGGTTCAATTGACGCCTCTCTGTATGGAGATTGTACACTCTCCCCGTGTCTGCGTTGGTTTCCTCCTACAATCCAAAAATGTGCAGGTTAGGTGAATTGGTCATGCAAAATTGCCCGTAGTAAATATATGGGAATGGGTCTGGGTGGGTTGCGCTTCGGCGGGTTGGTGTGGACTTGTTGGGCCGAAGGGCCTGTTTCCACACTGTGAGTAACCTGACACATATTACTGAGAATGGTGACGAAACATCTCAGGGAGCAAATTTCCAAACTGTACAAAGACATCGGTTTGCATGCAAACTAGTTGACATTTTTGACCACTTTCAACCTCCATATCTCCCATTCCTCCTTATTTAGCTCCTTATTGTAGTGACTGTCAGACACATTAGAGCACATTGGGCTTCCACCCCACAGCAAGGAAATTAGTTCAGGCGACACAAAATGGAAGAGCAGGAGAATGTTCATCGCTACAGCCAGTTTCGACCATTCGTGGCTGACGTGAAAGTACATTTTATACTTGTGCAAATGTCACGTGGCAGCTTTTCGATGAGTTTCAATCCCAATAACCCAATTCTTTCATCTGCAGGAAAACTGGTTCATGCTGCAACTCGTAAGTTCGTGCATGACTACGTGTATTTATGCAATGTCAAAAAACACAATATAGAGGTGAGTTGAAAGATGCTTTCAATTACTTCTCCAAGCTTAGAAGGAAATGTCAAAAACAGTGAGCCGAGTTGAATAACTGGATGTGACTTCAGCATTTCAGCAAAGCACGCACAGCAATATGATTCTACAGCTCAGAAATTTTGACGTGCATTATCATTGACAGAAAAAGCAACACGAAACTCTGCTTTATCTGTTCATGGCAGCCACCTGTGAGAGAGATTGTTTCTCAAGGTTTCACCTCTTCTATCAGCAGCAAAAACTCACAATAAGAAGATTTGCTTTTGAAATGTATTTGAATGATGCATGTGTAAAATCTAGATGGGAAGATATCGATCGCTGCTGTTAAAACCATTGAGTTCTTTTGTTTTGAAATTGCGCACAAGTGTACACATGCACACCAAGATTGCCCCTTATACTAAACATGAGCGTTGAAAAGAGGTACCCCCAGTTAAGATTCTGTCCTGACGTCCTTGGGGGCTCATATCTCTGAAATATGGGAGAAAAGGGTCATATTGTACGAATCAGCTTTGTAAAATGAAACTAGTTATGCTACCGAATTTGACACAACTAAAAAAAATTAGTAAAAATATGTATTTATTCAAACTAATCCTTCAATGTCATGCACATGAGTGCCCATATGTGACAGTTTTTCATTGGCAGCATTTGACCACCAGATAAATCTTTCTAGTTTTCATGACAGGAAGGCAGATTACTACCTAAATAGAATCAATTTAGGTAAAGGGTCAGTACAAAGAGATCTGGGTGTTCTGGTACACCAGTCAATTAAAGTAAACATGCAGGTACAGCAGGTAGTGAAGAAGGCTAATAGCATGCTGGCATTCATAACAAGAGGGATTGAGTGAAGAAGCAGAGAAGTTCTTCTGCAAATGTACAGAACACTGGTGAGACCACACCAGGAGTATTGTGTGCAGTTCTGGTCTCCAAATTTGAGGAAAGACATTCTGACTATTGAGGGAGTGCAGCGTAGGTTCACGAGGTCAATTCCTGGAATGGCGGGACGACCTTACGCTGAAAGACTGGAGCGACTGGGCTTGTATACCCTTGAGTTTAAAAGACTGAGAGGGGATCTGATTGAGACATATAAGATCATTAAAGGATTGGACACTCTGGAGGCAGGAAACATGTTTCCGCTGATGGGTGAGTGCTGAACCAGAGGACACAGCTTAAAAATACGGGGTAGGCCATTTAGGACAGAGATGAGGAGAAACTTCATCACCCAGAGAGTGGTGGCTGTGTGGAATGCTCTGCCCCAGAGGACAGTGGAGGTCCAGGCTCTGGATTCATTTAAGAAAGGGTTGGATAGAGCTGTCAAGGATAGTGGAATCAAGGGTTATGGAGATAAGGCAGGAATAGGATACAGATTAAGGATGAGCAGCCATGATCATATTGAATGGTGTTGCAGGCTCGAAAGGCAGAATGGCCTACTCCTGCACCTATTGTCTATTGTCTATTGAAGCGGTGTATTGCTTTGCATGCACTGGAAACTTTCCTTCAACATATTAAACTGTGAAGACAAAAGTCCCTGCAGATCTCAGAGCAAAACACATAATCATTTGTATCACACTACATTCTACCTCAGTTAAGACGTATCATTTGCACATCATGAATCTAACCGACGGCAGCAGTCCACTTTTTCCAAATTTGCTCGCAGAGGTTTTTGGGTTGGGGAAGGGGTTGGGAAGTCGGAATAAACAAAATTAAATCAGATGACTGTAGTTACTGGAGTTCAAACAACTCAGTCCAATGTTGTCAAAACAGAAAATCCTCAGGGTACTTTGATGAGACCAAGCACATAGCAAACTTCCATAATCAGATATGACCAATTAATAGACAAATTACCGTTTCAGTTAACGAATGGAAACAGTCGTCAAGTACTAAAGAGGACTCGATTTTTTTAAAAAAAATAAATACTATTTGGGAAGATTCTCGTCCAGTCGCTGTTCAAAACAAATGCATCTAATTTCCTCTTTAAAATACTGACCGATATGCTGAGTATGACTTGTTCTTTTATTTCAGGATTAGTGACCACAATTTCTGCCTCCTCTGGGTGATGTAAACACCAGTCACATACATAATTCTCGCTTGCCAGTATTCCGCAGATTCCATTCCATCCAGGCCACCCTGGCCCAGCCCTCATTCACTTTCAACATCGTCTCCTGTAGCGACATGGCACTTTACCCTGCAACCACAGAAGTTGCAACATTTGCCCTATATTTGGTGTCCAAGCCAATGAAAGCAAGCTTGCTGTATGCCTTCATGACCACCTTATTTGTGCGATGTAGCACTGTACGCGATCTGGAGACCATTGCACCCAAATCCCTCTCCATGTCAATGTGGCTAAGAGTTCTGCCATTTATTCAAGAATTAACGAGCTGAACTTGATCTTACAAAATGCATCAAATTACAATTTCCGGATTAAGCTCGATTTCTCGACCTAATTCTGCAATCTGTCTATCTGCCAGTATATCCTTTGACAATTCTGACAGTTATCTTCACCTAAGACAATGTTTATGTCATCCGCAAACTTACTAATCAGACCTCTCACCTGCATTTACTTTCAAATCGTTTATACGGATCAGAAAGAACAAAGATCATAGAACTGATATCAGCACAATACCTCGAGTAACCTATCTCTGTTCTGAGAACTATGTTACCATCACAACTCTCTGTTTTCTAGATCCAAGTCAGTTCATCTATCCAGCACACCCCAGAACCGACGAGAATCTCCATTTTGTTCCAACCTCCCATAGGTATAATATCAAATTGACTTATACATGTCCATGTGGAAACGATCCGGTGCCCTTCCCTCATCACACACTCTTGTCTCCACCTCGAGAAAACAAAATCAAGTCGGTGAGAGATGATGTTTT
>NW_025199597.1:0-6045 GCF_004010195.1 Chiloscyllium plagiosum | reverse complement strand
AGGTTAAATTAATAGCTATGGCTTATATTTTAAGTTTAATCATGAGACTTATCTCCAAAAAATATATAATCAAGCAAGAACCCACTGTACTCACTAATACAGACTTTCTCTTGGACAGACTTCAAACAACAATTAACTTGTCTGATTCTGTGTTGTGAACTTCACCCAAACCGGTTCCTCCAAGATTAGTTGTGAATTTCACTGTTTGTTAATTTTCCCAGATGCACTCCAATGTCCAGTGACACATGAATTTAAAAACAGCAAAGGCAGTAACTGTGCAGGTTCTCTCTCTCTCTCTCTCTCTCTCTCCTGCACTGTCCTCACCATGTGCTTCATTTGTCTGTTCTTCTCCCTTTTAAAACTGCTGTTGTTTTGACTTTTTTTCCAAAGTTCCAAAACAATGCAACAGTATATAAAACAGTAATTGCTGCTCCTGGAATTCAAGGAAATCACCTCCAGCACCTAAATTACCTCAAAAAAAGGAGAAGATCTTACAGCCAGAAATTTTTTCCCGTCCTCCATCTTGGATTACCCAGAATCCGCATTGCTGAGATAACCTGCACAAATATTAGATTTACATACAGTGTGGAAACAGGCCATTTGGCCCAACAAGCCCACATCAACCCTCCGAAGAGTAACCTAAGCAGACTCACTCCCCTACCCTATATTTACCCCGATTAATGCTTCTAACACTATGGGCAATTTAGCATAGCCAATTCACTGAAGAAGGGCTTATGCCCGAAACGTCATTTCTCCTGTTCCCTGGATGCTGCCTGACCTGCTGCGCTTTTCCAGCAACACATTTTCAGCTCTGATCTCCAGCATCTGCAGGCCTCACTTTCTCCTCATTTTTTGATATATTGATTACAATTTGTTCCCAACTCATATATTTTCACTGGACATTTGTTTCAGAAATATGTTCTCTAGTTACAGCAGTAATCAAAAATGCCACACACCCCTCCTTCTATCCTTCTTATAACATTTCAAACCTGGACATCCCTCAGCCAAGTTTCTGTAATGGCTATGACATCCCAATGCCCTGTTCCAAAATGTCACCTGAGTTCATCAGCATTACATGTAAGACCCCTTACGCTGAAATACATGCAATTTAATTCTTCAGAGCTAGTTCATACTCTGACATGCTCTTATCTGTCCTTTCTAAATAACTTGTTCTATTCAGATTCAAAGCCAACCTCATCATATTGCAGATATCGAGGAGAATTGTCAGAGGATTTTTTTTGTCATTTTCTCGGCAGGAATGGGAGGAGCGACAGTGAAGTCCAGAGGCCCACCAGAAAGATAAATGTATCGTATATAAACTTACCCCAGGGGTTCAGCAGTCTTCATTTTATCAGCAGCAGTTGAAGTGGGAGTAGTGACAGCGAGGACCAGAGGCCCAACGAGAAGGTAAATTTAAAGCATGTAAACTTTGATTAGAAGCAGATTAGGAGCAGATACGGGACTGCTGGATAAGTGAGGCTTTATATTTGGACGGTTGCTTTACCTGAAACACCAATCAGGTAGTATTTCCCATCTGTCCTCTTCCTCTAACCAAAAAAAAGGTTCTGTACGCTGGATTGGTAAGTGGACTAATTTCTTTTTCAGTAGTTTTCTGTTGTCTCGCTGGGAATTTAGAATAGTGGGAATGGAGGTTAGGGCAGTTGAATGTTCCTCCTGTAGAATGTGGGAGGCAAGGGATACCAGTCATGTCCCTACTGATTACATATGTGGGAAGTGCACCCAACTCCAGCTCCTTGAAAACCACACTAGGGAACTGGAACTGGAGCTGGATGAACTTCGGATCATTTGGGAGGCAGAGGGGGTTATTGAGAGGAGATACAGGGAGGTAGTCACACTTCAGGTAAAATAAGGTTGTCAGGGGTTGGAAAGGTAGGCAGTATAGGGATCCCCTGTGGTTGTTCCCCTCAACAAGTATATCGTTTTGGATACTGTTGGGGGGTGGGGGGAAGGGGGCAACGTACCAGGGGTAAGCAATGGGGCACAGATCTCTTGCACAGAATCTGTCCCTGTTGCTCAGAAGGGAAGGGGGAAGAGGAGAAGAAACATAGTCATTATAGACTCCATAGTTAGGGGGACAGATAGGAGGTTTTGTGGGAATGAGAGAGACTCACGGTTGATGTGTTGCGTCCCAGGGGCCAGGGATCGTGATGTCTCTCATCATGTTTTGAGGATCCTTTAGGAGGGAGGGGGAGCAGCCCCAACTCACAGTCCACATAGGCACCAACGACATAGATAGGAAGAGAGATGAAGATTTAAGGCAGACATTCAGGGAGCTAGGGTAAAGATTACGGTGGGCAGCACGGTGGCAGAGTGGTTAGCACTGTTGCCTCACAACGCCGGAGACCCGGGTTCAATTCCCGCCTCAGGTGACTGACTGTGTGGAGTTTGCACGTTCTCCCCGTGTCTGCGTGGGTTTCCTCCGGGTGGTCCGGTTTCCTCCCACAGTCCAAAGATGTGCAGGTCAGGTGAATTGGCCATGCCAAATTGCCCGTAGTGTTAGGTAAGGGGCAAATGTAGGGGTATGGGTGGGTTGTGCTTTAGCGGGTCGGTGTGGACTTGTTGGGCTGAAGGGCCTGTTTCCAAACTGTAATGTAATCTAATTAGAGCTTGGAGAAACAGAGTTATTATCTGTGGTTTGTTGCCCATGCCACATGCTTGTGAGGTAGGGAATAGGGAGACAGATGAGTTGAACAGGGATGGTGCAGAAGGGAGAGTTTTGAATTCCTGGATAATTGGGACTCTTTCTGGGGTAGGTGGGACCTCTACAAACAGGATGGTTTTCACCTGAACCAGAGGGGTACCAATATCCTGAGGGGGGAATATTTGCTGATGCTCTCCAAGTGGGTTTAAACTAATTCAGAAGTATGGGAACCCGTACCGGCAAGAAGTTGGTTTGAAGTGTGTCAATTTCAAACCAGGAGCAATCCAGAATAAGGTGGCTGAACTTGCGGCATGGGTTGGGACCTGGGATTTCAATGTTGTGGCCATTTCAGAGACATGGCTAGATCAGGGACAGGAATGGTTGTTGCTGGTTCTGGGGTTTAGATGTTTCAGGAAGATGGTAAAAGGCAGGGGTGTGGGGTGTGGTGGATGTTGAGACATTGTTAGTCAAGGACAGTATTACGGGTGCAGAAAGGACATTTGAGGAATTGTCTACTGAGGTAGTATGGGCTGAGGTTAGGAACAGGAAAGGAGAGGTCACCCTGTTGGGAGTTTTCTCTTGACCTCTGAAAAGTTCCAGAGATGTAGTGGAAAGGATAGCAAAGATCACCCTCAACAGGAGCGAGAGTAACAGGGTAACTGTTTATGGGGGCTTTAACTTTCCAAATATTGACTGGGAATACTATAGTTCAAGTAATTTAGATTGTCAGTTTTTGTCCAATGTGTGCAATATTTCCTGACACTTTATATAGTTAGGCCAACAAAGGGCAAGACCACATTAGATTTGGTACTGGGTAATGAGCCCTGCCAAATGTTAGATTTGGAGGTAGGTGAGCACATTGGCGATAGTGACCACAATTTGGTTCTATTTACTTGAGCAATGGGAAGGGGTAGGATAGGGATATACTGCAGGGCAAGAATTATAGCTGGGGGAAAGGCAATTACAATGCGATTAGGCAAGATTTAGAATGTATAGAATGGGGATGGCCACAATTGAAATGTGGAGTTTATTCAAGGAACAGCTACTGTGGGTCTTTGATAAGTATGTACCTGTCTGGCAGGGAAGAAATTGTCAAACATGGGAGCTGTGGTTTACTAAGGAAGTTGAATCTCTTGGCAAGAGGAAGAAGAAGATTTATGTTAGGATGAGATGTGATGGCTCAGTTCTGGTGTTGAGAGTTACAGGTTAACCAGGAAAGACCTAAAGAAAGAGTTAAGAAGAGCCAGCAGGGGACATAAGAAGTTGGTGGCAAATAGGATCAAGGAAAACCCTAAAGCTTTCTATAGGTATATCAGGAATAAAAGAATGACTAGAGGAACATTAAGGCCAATCAAGGACAGGAGTGGGAAGTTGTGTGTAAGTTCAGACGAGATAGGGGAAGAGCAAAATTAATATTTTTCATCAGTATTTACACGAGAAAAAGACAATGTTGGCGAGGAGAATATTGAGATTCAGGCCACTAGACTAGATGGGATCAAGATTCACAAGGAAGAGGTGTTAGCAATTCTGGAAAACATAAAAATAGATAAGTTCCCTGGGCAGGATGGTAATTATTCCAGGATTCTCTGGGAAGCCAGGGAGGAGATTATTGAGCCTTTTGCTATGATCTTTATGTCACCATTGTCCAGAAGACTGGAGGATGGCAAATTTGTTCCTTTGTTCAAGAAGGGGAGTAGAGACAACTCTGGTAATTATCAGCCAGTGAGCCTTACTTCGGTTGTGGGTAAAGAGATAGGATTTATAATCATCTAATCAACACGGTTTTGTGAAAGGTAGGTCGTGCCTCACAAACTTTATTGAGTTCTTTGAGAAGGTGTCCAAATAGGTGGATGAGAGTAAAGTAGTTGATGTGGTGTATATGGATTTCAGTAAGGCATTTGATAAGGTTTCCCATGGGGTCTATTGCACAAAATATGGAGGCATGGGATTGAAGGTGATTTTGTGGCTTGGATCAGAAATTGGCTAGCTGCAAGAGGACAAAGAGTCGTGGTTGATGGGAAATGTTCATCCTGGAATTCAGGTACTAGTGGTGTACTGCAAGAATCTGTTTTGGGGCCACTGCTGTTTGTCATTTTTTTTAAATGACCTGCAAGAGGGCGTAAAAGGATGGGTTAGTAAATTTGCAGATGACTCTAAGATCGGTAGAGTTGTGAATAGTGCAGAGGATGTTATAAGTTAGAGAGTGACATAGATAAGCTGCAGAGCTGGGCTGAGAGGTGGCAAATGGAGTTTAATATGGAAAAGTGTGAGGCGATTCACTTTGGAAGGGGCAAGAGGAATGCAGAGTACTGGGCTAATGGTAAAATTCTTGGTAGTGCCAATGAGGGATCTCAGTGACCATGTACATAGATCCCTGAAAGTTGCCACCCAGGGTGATGGGGTTGTTAGTGAGGTGTACAGTGTGTTAGCTTTTATTGGTAGTGGGATTGAGTTTTGGAACCAGGAGGTCATGCTGCAGCTGTACAAAACTCTAGTGTGGCTGCACTTGGAGTACTGCGTACAGTTCTGGCCACTGCATTATTGAAAGGATGTGGAAGCTTTGGAAAGGGTTCAGAGGAGATATACTGTTATAGAGGGAAAGTCTGATGAGGAAAGACTGAGGGACTTGAGGCTGTTTTCATTAGTGAGAAGAAGTTTGAAAGATGACATAATTGAGACATATAAGATAATCAGAGGGATAGATAGGGTGGACAGTGAAAGACATTTTCCTTGGATGGTGATGGCTAGCACAAGGGGGCACAGCTTTAAATTGAGGGGTGATAGATATAGGACAGATGTCAGAGGTAGTTTCTTTACTCAGAGAGTAGTAGGGTTGTGGAATGCATTGCCTCCAACAGTAGTATACTCGCCAAATTTATGGGTATTTAAATTGTCTTTGGATATAATAGGGACGAAAACAGAATAATGTGGATTAGATGGGCTTCAGAATGATTTAAGAAGTTTGTGCAACATCGAGGGCCAAAGGACGTGTACTGCGCTATAATGTTCTATCATACAGCAGGATATCGATCAGTTGGAGACATGGGCAGAAAATTGGCAGATGGAGTTTATTCTGAACAAACATGCATTTTAGCATGTTAAGTAAAGATAAAAATTATACAGTGAATGGCAAGACACTTAAGAGTACTGATATGCATGGGGATCTGGAGTGCAGGCCCACAGAACACTGAATGCAGTCGTGCAGACAGATATAGTAGCAAAAAAGGCCTATGGCATGCTTGCTTTCATTGGAAGGGGCATTGTTTATATGGATAGAGAAATTATGCTGGAGCTTTATAGAAAGTAGTGCGGTTACACTTGGAATATTGCATACAGTTATGGTCACCACTCTACCAGAAGGATGTAAGTGCTTTGCAGAGAGT
>NW_025199596.1:2044-6044 GCF_004010195.1 Chiloscyllium plagiosum | reverse complement strand
CCCTCACTATAAACCACACCCTCTTTCGTGTGAATTGGCGGGGTTTGAGGAGGAGGCGCGCCTTAATGCGTGGGCGTGGTTTGCAGCGAGCGGGGGGCGTGGTTTAACGCGTTGGGCGGTTCTTAATGGGAGAGGGCGTGGTTTAACGGGTTGGGCGGGTCTTAATGGTAGAGGGCGTGGTCTAACGCGTTGGGCGGGTCTTAATGGTAGAGGGCGTGGTCTAACGCGTTGGGCGGTTCTTAATGTGAGAGGGCGTGGTCTAACGCGTTGGGCGGGTCTTAATGGGAGAGGGCGTGGTTTAAAGCGTTGGGCGGGTCTTAATGGGAGAGGGCGTGGTCCAACGCGTTGGGCGGGTCTTAATGGGAGAGGGCGTGGTCTAACGCGTTGGGCGGTTCTTAATGTGAGAGGGCGTGGTCTAACGCGTTGGGCGGGTCTTAATGGGAGAGGGCGTGGTTTAATGGGTTAGGCGGGTCTTAATGGGAGAGGGCGTGGTTTAACTGGTCGCCGTGAGTCGTCCCCGCCCTTGTGACGTCAACGCCCCAGCCGCGGCGCTGGCGTCCTGCCCCGGAAGTAATGCCTGACAGGGGTGGGCGGGTGAGTTCAGCCGTCACTTCCGGTGCGGCGGCGGCTGTCGGCAGCGGAGAAGGTGCAGCTCCGCGTCGTTTTTTTCTTTCCTTCGGAGGGAAGCCGGACGCCGCGGAAAGGGTTTGTGCGTGGCGGGAGAAAGAGGCGAAGAGTAGCGTAAGGGGTTGTATCGGTCTCGGCGGCGTGTGGGGGGGGGCTACAGCTTCTCATCTTGGTGTGTTTGCGCCGGACGCCGTAATGGCGGCCGAGCGACGCCCGTACGCAGGCGCCCTCCCGTCGGCCGCCGGCCAGCGCGCAGGCTCCGCGGCGGCCGGTCGTAACGCCGGCACAGCGCGCATGCGTCACAACCACCACACTGTCCCCGTGTCGTTCTTCGGCGCAGGCGCCGTCCCGTCGCCGCGGTGCGCGCTGGGAGTTGTAGTCCCCCGGCTTCTCGCCTCGCCTCCGCGCGCAGGGAGGGGGCGCAGGCTGGGAACTACAGCTCCCAGAATGCAGATGGCGGTGCATCTGTCTGGCAATGTGACATAGTGGGTGGGGGGAGGAGATGAGCTGCTTGTGTGTGCAATCCTGGTTTCCCTGCTAAATCAGAGAGGTTTTGATGCTTAAAAGGTTGCAGTAAAGATTTACAAGGATGTTGCCAGGGTTGGAGGATCTGAGCTACAGAGGGAGAGGCTGGGGCTGTTTTCCCCCGGAGCATCAGAGGCTGAGGGCGGGGGTGACCTTATAGAGGTTTCCAAAACCGTGAGGGTGCATGGAGAGGGTCAACAGACAAGGTCTGTTCCCCCTGGGGTGGGGGAGTCCAGAACCGGAGGTTTACAAAACCGTGAGGGTGCGTGGAGAGGGTAAATAGACCATGTCTGTTCCCCCTGGGGTGGGGGAGTCCAGAACCGGAGGTTTACAAAACCGTGAGGGGACATGGAGAGGGTAAATAGACAAGGTCTGTTCCCCCTGGGGTGGGGGAGTCCAGAACAGGGGTATTACAAAACGGTGAGGGGGCAGGGAGAGGGTAAATAGACCATGTCTGTTCCCCCTGGGGTGGGGGAGTCCAGAACCGGAGGTTTACAAAACCGTGAGGGGACATGGAGAGGGTAAATAGACAAGGTCTGTTCCCCCTGGGGTAGGGGAGTCCAGAACCGGAGGTTTACAAAACCGTGAGGGTGCATGGATAGGGTAAATAGACCATGTCTGTTCCCCCTGGGGTGGGGGAATCCAGAACTGGAGGTTTACAAAACCGTGAGGGGGCATGGAGAGGGTCAACAGACAAGGTCTGTTCCCCCTGGGGTGGGGGAGTCCAGAACTAGAGGGGCATAGGTTTAAGGTGAGAGGGGAAAGATATAAAAGGGACCTAAGGGGCGACATCTCCACACAGAGGGTGGTATGCGTACGGAGCAAGCTGGTAGAATTCCAGTGTGTGAAAGTATTTGTAGCTCGGGTGCTCGTTGTTGTGGTTCTGTCCGGCGAGCTGGGAGTTTGTGTTGCTGACGTTTCGTCACCTGTCTAGGTGACCTTGCATGCAAGCTCTGAGGAGGTTTCTTTGGGTGGGTGATGTTATTTCCTGTGGTGATGTCACTTCCTGTTCCTTTTCTCGGGTGGAGGGGGGGGGGTGATAGATGGGCTCTAACCCGACGTGTTTGTTGGAATGTCATGCTCGTGCGTGTCTGTGTTTGGCTTGAGCTAGGATGGATGTGTTGTCCCAGTCGAAGTGGTGTCCTTCCTCATCCGGTGTGGAAGGATACTCGTGAGAGAGGGTCATGTCGTTTTGTGGTGAGTTGATGTTCATGTATCCTGGTGGCTAGTTTTCTCTCTCACTAGTACAGGAAATGACATCACCACAGGAAATGACCCACCCAAACACATAAACAGAAAGCAGGAATTATCAGCATTGCTTCGCATGAGGCCCACTGAACATGTTACCTAGTCGGGTGACGAAACGTCTGGAAAGGAACCTTCCAGCTCAGCGAGCAAACCTACATTCAGAGCCTCAACGTGAGCTACAAATCTACTCGAAACTCGCTGTGAAGGGTTTGTTTCCTTGCTGTTTCATTCCCCTCCCACACCCTCTCAAATTCACTGCAACTGCCCCTGGGAACGCTGACGTTAATGTGGGTGGGGACATGGACAGGAAGGCTTTAGAGGGATATGAGCCAACTGCTGGCAGACGGGGCTAGGTTAGGTTAGGGATATCTGGGCTAGCACGGGCCGAAGGGTCTGTTTCTGTGCCGTACATCTCCCTGAGTCGGAGTCCTTGGAGAATCTCTATGAGATCACCTCTAGTCATTCTGAGCTCCAGTGTTTGTCTGATCGCCTGTCGCGTGCACCGAGACACAGTGCAAAGTGTTGTTTTGCGCGCAGGCAGATCGTAACTGGGTCAGGGGCGCGGTGCACAATGCCGTGTCAGGGCTGCACAGGGATTAGGGAAAGGTTTTGAAAAGAAACACCCTCGCTCAGACCTTAGAATGTCGGAGTTGGGATGTCACGTTGGGGTTGTACAGGACATTGGTGAGGCTTCGCCTGGAACACTGTGTCTCCGTTCGGTTACGGGGAAGGAGTCGATGAAGCTGGAGAGGGGGACGGAAAAGACTTCCCAGGGTGTTCACCGGGAATGGGAGGGGTTTGCGTTCCAAGGAAAGGCTGCGACTCTGTTGACCGGAGGGCTGACCTTGCCGAAGTTTATAAAATCACGAGGGGTAGAGAGAAGGTGAATCAGGTTGTACGTTTGAGCTGGGAGGTTTGTTCTCAGATCATGCTCGACGACATCGTCAGTGAGCCTCCGGTGAAGCGCTGGTGTTCTGTCTCGCTCGCTGTTGTGTGTGTTTGGGTCTGTTGTGCTGGGTGATATCACTTCCTGTTCTTTCCCTGCGAGGTTGGGGTAAATGGGGTGCAAATCGACATGTTTAGAACATGGAAAATTACAGCACAGAACAGGCCCTCTGACCCACGATGTTGTGCGGTGGTTTAATCCTAATGTAAAGTATGGTAACTTAACCTACGCACCCCTCAACTCACTGCCCTCCATGTGCAAGTCGAGCAGGCGCTTATACGTCCCCAATGACTCTGCTTTCACCACCACCACTGGTAACACATTCCACACATTCACAACTCTCTGCATAAAACACCTCCCTCTGACGTCTCCTTTATACCTTCCTCCTAATATCCTCAAACTATGACTTCTCATTCCAGTCAATCCTGCCCTGGGGGAAAAGTCTCTGGCTATTGACTCTATCTATTCCTCTCGATATTTTGTACACCTCGATCAGGTCTCCTCTCTTCCTCCTTCTCTCCAGAGAGAAAGGTCTGAGCTTATTCAACCTTTCTTCATAAGGCAAGCCCTCCAGTCCTGGCAGCATCCTGGTAACCCTTCTTTGCACCCTCTCCAAAGCCTCTGCACCTCCTATAGTAGGGCGACCAGAACTGG
>NW_025199596.1:0-1669 GCF_004010195.1 Chiloscyllium plagiosum | reverse complement strand
TATCACCCTCACCTTAACCTCCTTCCACCTATCGCATTCCCAACGCCCCTCCCCCAAGTCCCTCCTCCCTACCTTTTATCTTAGCCCGCTTGGCACACCCTCCTCATTCCTGAAGAAGGGCTCATGCCCGAAACGTCGATTCCCCTGCTGCTTGGATGCTGCCTGACCTGCTGCGCTTTTCCAGCACCACATTGTCGGCTCTGATCTCCAGCATCTGCACTCCTCACCTTCTCCTCGTTTATAAAAACTACAAAGAGCAGAGGCCCTAGAGCAGAGCCCTGTGGGACCCCGCTCCCACTGACCTCCAGGCAGAATACTTTCCATCCACAACCACTCTCTTGTCTTCTGCCAGCCAGCCAATTCTGAATCCCGACAGCCACATCTCCCTGTATCCCGTACTTCCTGACTTTATGAACGAGCCTACCATGGGGAACCCTATCAAGTGCCTTGCTGAAGTCCAGATACACCACATTCACTGCTCGACCTGTCTTCACACCTTTGCCTGTTGATGGCGTACCGGTTTGAACATGAGGCCTGCGTGCCTGTGTCTGTGTTCGGCCTGTCCCGGGACGGGTGCGTTGCCCCAGTTGAACCGGTGTCCCTCTGCGTCTGTGCGTATGGATGCTCGAGATAGTGGGTCACGTCTTTTAGTGGCTGGTTGGGGATTCTGGTGGCTCGTTCACTGCCTGTCTGTCTGATGTAGAGTTTGTTGTAGCCCGAAGCGGGGAGAGAGAGAGAGAGCGATTGGGGGATAGAGAGAGAGATCCGCTGTTCCCTCGGATGGATGGGATGGAAATTCTAGACTAAGGGGGGGTGGGGGGGAACGTTCTTAACGTGAGGGGAGAAAGGGGGTGACAAGCAATGTTTCGTTTCACAGAGTGTGGAATTGAGGAAGCGTTTAAAAGACATTTGGATAAGTACATGAGTGAGGAAGGGTTGGAGAGATATGGGCCTGGAGCAGGGAGGCGGGACGAGTTGAGTTCGGGATGGGGGTCAGCCTGGATTAGTCGGGCCGAAGGGTCTGTTCCCACGCTGCGAGACTCTCTGAGTTGAATTTACTGCCCCGTGTACCGAGGTACAGTGAAAGGCTTGGTGTTGCAAACAATTCAGGCAGATTAAGTGCAAAGGTAACGAAATAATAGGTGAACAGCAGCAGGAACACAAACACAGGGCCCGGTGAATGTTCAGAGTTTGAGAGTCCATTCAGTATTCGAACAACAGGAGGGGAGAAACTTTTTCCAAACTGGCTGGTGCGTGTACACCTTCTCCCCGATGGTAGAGGTTGTAGTCTGAGTGTGGGGGGGTGAAAATGTTGCCCCCCAGGTCTCTTTTATATCTTTCCCCTCTCACCCTAAACCTATGCCCCTCTAGTTCTGGACTCCCCCACCCCAGGGGGAAAAGACTTTGTCTGTTTACCCTATCCATGCCCCTCATGATGTTATAAACCTCGATAAGGTCACCCCCTCAGCCTCCGACGCTCCAGGGAAAACAGCCCCAGCCTGTTCAGCCTCTCCCTGTAGCTCAAACCCTCCAACCCTGGCAACATCCTTGTAAATCTTTTCTGAACCCTTTCAAGTTTCCCAACATCTTTCCGATAGGAAGGAGACCGGAATTGCAGGCAATATTCCAACAGTGGCCCTAACCAATGTCCTGTACAGCCGCAACATGC
>NW_025199595.1:0-6044 GCF_004010195.1 Chiloscyllium plagiosum | reverse complement strand
CCCAAAACTCTTGGGGCAAGAAACTCCTCAACACTGAGAACAAGTAAAGCTTCCTTGAAGAAACACAAACCAAATGAATCCGAATTGTTGAGAACGTGCCAGGTCATGGTTCAAACAAGATGGAGAACATGGGAATTCCAAGAGATCTAGAGGCGGAGAACGAAGGGGATTGGGAAATGCTGACAAGAGCAGGATCCACGTGGAATGGGAGTGATGATCCCTAGTTTTTGAATTCTCTGCCAAGGGAAATAGATCCCTCCTGTCTTTCCCTCACAATGCTGTATACCTCAATTATGTCATCCCTCAGCCTTCTCTATTCTAAGGAAAACAAGCCCATCTGCTCCAATCTCTCCTTGTAGCTAAAATCCTCCAGTCCCGGCCACATTCTAGACACCAGAGCAATTCCATCTTTCAAGTAATGTGGTGACCAATAGTCCCATTGTGGCCTCCCCAGTGTCTGACATAGTTTCATCATTGTCTCCCTACATTTGTATTCTCTCCCTCTGCCAATGAAGGGGAGTGTTCCATATGTCTTCTTTACAACTGGATCTACCTGTACTGCTACCTTTAGGGGCCTGTGTACTTGCACACCAAGATCTCTCATTTCATCTTCCCCCTCAGTATATTCCCATTTATTTGCATTTCTCCAATCCTGCGGCACCGCACCTGTGTTTAGTGAAGCTTGGAAAATAATCCTCAGAGTATCTGCCTCTTCCTCCCTGAGCTGTGGGGAACAATCCATCCTGCCCGGGAAACTTACTCATTTTCAAGAATTCCAATTCCTCTAACATTTCTCTTTCATGATTATTTTATCCAATGTTCCTTACTGATCCTCTGGGATTAATGTCTCCACATCATCCCTTTGTTTGTAAATATGGAGACAAAAAACATTTCAAATTCTTCTCATATGCTCTGCATTTTCACAGAAGTTCTCTTTTTCTCTCTGATAGGTCCCACATTTTCCTAAACTATTCTTTTGCTCTTTATATTCAGGCAAAACATCTCCGGGATTTTCTTTATGTTGCTGGCTAATTCATTTTCATGCCTGCTCTTTGATTTCCTTATTTCTTTAATGACTTAATCCCAGTACTTTCTGTACTCTGGGCTACCTGCATTGTTGAATTGTTTTTTGTGACTATCATAATATTTCTTTCCCAATGGTCATGGAGTCGTCCAGCATGGAAACAGACCCTTCGGGCCAACTCGTCCATGCTGACCCAGTTTCTCAAACTAAATGAGTCACATTCGCCTGTGTTTGGTTCATATCTCCCCAAACCTTTCCTATTCATATACCTGTCTTTTACATGTTGTAATTGTACCCATAACTACCACTTCCTCTGGCAGTTCATTCCACATATGAATCACCCTCTGTGTGAAAAATGTTGCCTCTGAACTCCCTTTTGAATCTTCTCTTACCTTAAAAATATGCCCCCTCGTTTTCAACTCCTCCACCCCAGAGAAAAGACATTTGCTCTTCACTTTACCTGAGCCCCTCATGACTTTATAAATCTCTATAAGGTCACCACTCAGCTTCTAATACTCCAGGGAAAAATGTTCCAGCCTATCCAGCCTGTCGTTGTAACTCAAACCCTCCAGCCCCAGCAACATCCTGGCATTTTCTTTTTCTGCATTGTCTCCAATGTAATGATATCCTTCCTATAGCAGGGTGACTAGAACAGTACACAGTACTCTAAAAGGGACCTCACCAATGTCCAATACAACCTCAACATGACATCCCAACTCCTACACTCAATGGTCTGAGCAATGAGGCAAGCATGCTAAATGCGTTCTTCACCACCCTGTCTACCTGTGATGCAACTTTCAAAGAATTATGTACCTGAACCCCTAGGTCTCTCTGTTTGATAACACGACCCAGGGTCTTACCATTAATTGTAAGTCCTGCCCTGGTTTGTTTCACATTTGTCAAAATTAAACTCCATCTGCCACTCCTCAGCAATCTTAGATAACTTTGTCTGTCCACCAAACCACCAATTTTGGTGTCACCCACAAACCTACTAGCCATCCCTCCTAAATTCTCATCCAAATAATTTATATAAATCCAAACAACCCAGCACTGATCCTTGTGGAACACCACTGGTCACAGATCTCCAGTCCGAAAAACAGCCCTTCACCACTACCCTCTGTCTCCTACCTTCAGCCAACTTTGATTCCAATTGGTTAGCTCTTCCTGGATCCCATCTGATCCAACTTTACTGATCAGTGTACTATGCGGAACCTTGTCAAAGGCTTTACTGAAGTCCATGGAGACAAAGCGTACCATTGTTCTGTCATCAACCTTTCTGGCTGCTTCCTCAAAAAATTTAATCAAGTTTGTGAGATACAACTTCCCTCACACAAAGCCATGCTGAATGGCCCTAATCAGTCGTTGCCTCCTCCAAATCAATCCTTTCAAAATCCACTGCAACAAAGTACCCACCACTGATGTCAGATTGACAGGTCTATACATCGCAGGCTTCTTTTAGTGTTTCTTCAATAAGGGCAAAACACTAACCACCCTCCGATACTCCAGCATCTTCCCTGTGATTGTAGATGATACAAGTATCCCTGCTGAGTGCCCTGCAATTTCTTCCCTAACTTCCCACAACATCCTGGGGTACACCTAATCAGGTCCTGGAGATTTATCCACCTTTATGTTTTTTTTTAAGACCTTCAGAATCATTTATTATTTAATGTGGGTTGTTTTCAATACATCACTATTTATTTCCCCAAGTTCTCTAGCCTTTTTTCCACAATAAAAACCTGAGGTGAAACATTCATTTAGTACCTCACCCATCTCCTGTGGTTCCACACATAGATGACCTGGTTGATCTTTAAGGAGCCCTATTCTCTACCGAATAATTTTGCTCTTAATGTACTTGTGGAATCTCTTTGGATTATCCGGAATTATCCTTATCTGCCAAGGTCATCTCATATCCCCTTTTAGCCCTCCTGATTCCTGAAGTAACTCCACAGAGACTGGTATCCTGTGACCAAGCCCCCCTTTATTTACACAGGCAGAATCATGGACACTGATCCAGCTCCCTCAGAGCCCACTCTCAGAGTGAACAGGATGTCTGACACTGCTGTGTATATCTGCCAGCCAGGGCTCCCCGATTGGACCAAATTAACAACCCCAGTCAGGGAAGTCACATTCTATGATGTTCACACAGCTGACCTTGTTACATTCACTACAATTTCACTGTTAAGAATGCCCCTCACCGCTTATACTCTTCAAGAGATTCGCTTGATCCCAGTTGTATATATCTAACATGCGCCTCCTTTTTATTCCTGACCAGAGCCTCAATATCTTAGTTCATCAATTGTTCCCTACTTGTATCAGCCTTACCCATCTTCTCTAACAGGAACATAATGCCTCTGAACTCTTGTTAGCACACTTGAAAACCTCCCACCTGCCAGTTGTCTCTTTACCTGTGAACAGTCTACTCCAATCAACTTTTAAAAATTCCTCAAGATTAGACTGGTGCTGGAAAAGCACAGCAGGCCAGACAGCATCCCAGGAGCAGGAAAATCGACATTTTGGGCAGGAGCCTTTCATCAGGAATGACCTGATTTTTGAAAATTCCTGTCTAATGTCATCAAAATATGTCTTACTCCAACTAAAAACTTTTACTTTTAGATAAGGCTTATCTTTTTCCATAACTATTTTATAACTATAGAATTATGATTGTTTTTCCCAAAGTGCTCCCCTACTAACACTTCAGTCACTTTTCCTATTTCCCAAGAGAAGGGCAGGTTTTGCTTCTTCTGTAGTAGGTACATCTACAGGTTGATAAAGAAAAATTTCTTGAACGTGTTTAACAAATTCCTCATCATCCGAGCCCTTAACGTTCTGGCAGTTCCAGTCAGTGTTTGGAAAGTTAAAATCCCCTACTATTACAACCTTATTACTTTTACATATCTGAGGTCTCCCTACATATTTGCTCCTTAGTTTCCCACTGACTATTAGGTGGCCTATAGTACAATCCTATTCCTCTCTTATTTCTGAGATCCACTCATTTAGCTTCACTGGATGATCCCCTGGGAATATCCTCTCCAAGTACAGCTGTAATATTTTCCTTAATCAAAAATGCCACTCCCCCCCTCTCTTGCTTCCCTTTCAAACATTCCAAAAGCATCTAAGACCCAAAATGTTGAGCTGTCAGTCCTGCCCTTCCCTCACCTAGGTCCCTGGAATAATGTGAATTCCCAATGCCACATTCCCATAGATGGCCTGACTTCACCAGCCTTACCTGTAAGACCCCTTGCATTGAAATAAATGTTTAATTTATCAGTCTTACCTCTTTCTCTGATTTGCTGTTGCCACCTTTTCTAATTAACTCGCCCTTTTTTGCATCAAAACCATTCTCATCTGTCTCTCTATTCTCACTAATACTTGAGCTTCTTGCCAAGATGGCGGTAGAGTTGACACTTCCAACTGAGCTTATCCACTGTTCATTTTGTTTTCTTTTGTCATTCTTTTTTCTCTTTTATGTTCTTTTTTTCTATCTCTTTCTTCTCAGTGATGTCCTGAATTCCCGGCTTCGGTGCCGATTTGGACTCTTGGCTAATTGGAGAAAGTGAGCACCGCAGATGCTGGCGATCAGAGTCAAAAAGCATCGTGCTAGAAATGCACAGCCGGTCAGGCAGCATCCGAGGAGCAGGAGAGTTGGTGTTTTGGGCATAAGCCCTTCATTAGGGATTCCTGATGAAACGTCGATTCTCCTGCTCCTCAGATGCTGCCTGATCTGCTGTGGTTTTCCAGCACCACACATTTTGGCTCTTGGCCAATTGCCAGCCTCGGACTTGGACTCTCGGCTTCAGCATGGACCTGGCATAGCAGTCTCTCAGCCCGGTGTGAGCGGTCTCTCTCAGCTTAGTGTGGGTGAACTCTTGGCCTGATGTAGTGGTGTCTCAGGGCAAAAGTGAGGACTGCAGATGCTGAAAACCAGAGTTTAGATTAGAGTGGTGCTGGAAAAACAGGTCAGGCAGCATCCAAGGAGCAGGAAAATCGATGTTTCGGGCAGGAGCCCTTCATCAGGATTCCTGATGAAATGTCAATTTTCCTGCGCCTCAGATGCTGCCCGATCTGCTGTGTTTTTCCAGCACCACTCTGATCTAAAGTAGTGGTGTCTCAGCTTGGTGTAGCCTCAGTGTGGATTTCCATTCTTAAGGTGATTCCAGAGCGGTCTCCCAGCCTTACGATCCTCAAAGTGAGGCCTGGTGAAGTCTGGAGTCAAGGCCCAGTGTGGATTGGAGGCTAGGGGCCAGGTTGATTGGATTGGAAAAATTGTTGTACTGAACTTTTTAATTTCTCTATTTTCTAATGTATTCCTACAATTTGTAATGTTGGACTTTTTAATCTCTAGGTGTTTACCCTGAGCACTTATACTGAAGAATCTGTACCTAGGTACCTTGTACCTAAGATGATGTTTCACTCATTTGAGTATGTGTGACAAAAAAGCAAATTCAGTTCAATTAAGATCCCCCTCATCCCCACTCCCAACAGTTTAAAACGCTCCCCAATAGATATGTTCCCTTGTGTTTTTCTAGACAACCACAAGGGTCTGATGTGGAGGACCATTCTTATTTTTGGAGGGTCCATCCCTGTTTTGTGTCCTATGGATCTCACTGTTTAGAGCCTCTACAGGTTTCCCACTGATTTATCCTTCAGCAGCTCTGACCTCAGACAAGTCACTTCTCAGTTTTGTAAAATTTGCTTTCATCCAGTGTAAAACGCTTCCTCCTGATTTATCTCTGTCATTTTCCATAATAATACTAACTCTAACTGAATTGTGGTCACTAGCCCTGATACAGTCACCGTTTAGATCAGAGTGGTGCTGGAAAAACACTCGGTAAAAACAAGGACTGCAGATGCTGGAACCCAGACTCTAGAAAAGCACAGCAGGTCAGGCAGCATCCGAGGAGCAGGAAAGTCAACGTTTCGGGCAAAAGCCCTTCATCAGGAGTAGAGGCAGGCAGCCTCCAGGGTGGAGAGATAAATGGGGGATGGGGGTGGGGAGAAAGTAGCATAGAGTACAATAGGT
>NW_025199594.1:0-6043 GCF_004010195.1 Chiloscyllium plagiosum | reverse complement strand
CATGTTCTGGTGCATGCTATTTTCCATTCAGTGCAGCACATTCTGGTGCATGCTACTTTACATTCTGTCCTGCATGTTCTGGTGCATGCTATTTTCCATTCAGTACTGCATGTTCTGGTAATGTTGGTTTCCATTCCGTATTGCACGGTCTGGTACATGCTATTTTTCTTTCAGTATTGTATGTTCTGGTGCATGCTATGTTGCTATTCAGTACTGCATGTTCTGGTGCATGTATTTTCCATTCAGTACTGTATGTTCTGGTGCATGTTGGTTTCCATTCAGTATTGCATGTTCTGGAACATGCAATTTTCCTTTCAGTACTGCATGTTCTGGTGCATGCTATTTTTCTATTCAGTACTGCATGTTCTGGTGCAGGCTATTTTCCATTCAGTACTGTATGTTCTGGTGCATGTTGGTATCCATTCAGTATTGCTTGTTCTGGTGCATGGTATTTTCCATTCAGTACTGCATGTTCTGGTAATGTTGGTTTCCATTCCGTATTTCATGTTGTGGTGCATGCCAGTTTCCATTCTGTACTGCATGTTCTGGTGCATACTGTTTTTCTATTCAGTACTGTATGTTCTGGTGCATGTTGGTTTCCGTTCAGTACTGCATGTTCTGCTGCAGGCTATTTTCCATTCAGTACTGCATGTTTTTGTGCATGTTGGTTTCTGTTCAGTACAGCATGTTCTGGTGCATGTTGGTTTCTGTTCAGTACTGCATGTTCTGGTGCATGCTATTTTCCGTTCAGTACTGTATATTCTGCTGCTTGTTGGTTTCCATTCAGTACTGCATGTTCTTGATGCATGCTATTTTCCATTCAGTACTGCAATTCTGGTGCATGCCATTTTTCATTCAGTACTGCATGTTCTGGTGCATGTTGGTTTCCATTTGGTACTGCATGATCTGGTGCATGCTATTTTCCACACGGCACTGCATGTTCTGGTGCATGTTGGTTTCCATTCAGTATTGCATGTTCTGGTGCATGCTATTTTCCATACAGTACTGCATGTTCTGGTGCATGTTGGTTTTCATTCAGTACTGCATCTACTGGTACATGCTAGATTCCATTCAGTACTGCATGTTCTGGTACATGCTTGTTTCCATTCTGAACTGCATGTTCTGGTGCATGTTGGTTTCCATTCAGTACTGCATGTTCTGGTGCATGCTATTTTCCATTCAGTACAGCACATTCTGGTGCATGTTGGTTTCCATTCAGTATTGCATGTTCTGGTGCATGCTATTTTCCATACAGTACTGCATATTCTGGTGTATGTTGGTTAACATTCATTTCTGCATGTTCTGGTATAGTCTAGATTCCATTCAGTATTGCATGTTCTGGTGCATGTTGGTTTCCATTCATTATTGTATGTTCTTGATACATGCTATTTTCCATTCAGTACTGCAATTCTGGTGCATGCCATTTTCCATTCAGTACTGCATGTTCTGGTGCATGTTGGTTTCCATTCAGTATTGCATGTTCTGGTGCATGCTATTTTCCATACAGTACTGCATGTTCTGGTGCAAGTTGGTTTCCATTCAGTACTGCATCTACTGGTACATGCTAGATTCCATTCAGTACTGCATGTTCTGGTACATGCTTGTTTCCATTCAGAACTGTATGTTCTGGTGCATGTTGGTTTCCATTCAGTACTGCATGTTCTGGTGCATGCTGTTTTCCATTCATTACAGCACATTCTGGTGCATGCTACTTTACATTCAGTCCTGCATGTTCTGGTGCATGCTATTTTCCATTCAGTACTGCATGTTATGGTAATGTTGGTTTCCATTCCGTATTGCACGTTCTGGTACATGCTATTTTCCTTTCAGTATTGTATGTTCTGGTGCATGCTATGTTGCTATTCAGTACTGCATGTTCTGGTGCATGCTAGTTTCCAGTCAGTACTGCATGTTCTGGTGCATGCTATTTTCCATTCAGTACTGTATGTTCTGGTGCATGTTGGTTTCCATTCAGTACTGCATGTTCTGGTACATGCTATTTTCCATTCAGTACTGCAATTCTGGTGCATGCCATTTTTCATTCAGTACTGCATGTTCTGGTGCATGTTGGTTTCCATTTGGTACTGCATGTTCTGATGCATGCTATTTTCCACACGGTACTGCATGTTCTGGTGCATGTTGGTTTCCATTCAGTATTGCATGTTCTGGTGCATGCTATTTTCCAAACAGTACTGCATGTTCTGGTGCATGTTGGTTTTCATTCAGTACTGCAGCTACTGGTACATGCTAGATTCCATTCAGTACTGCATGTTCTGGTACATGCTTGTTTCCATTCAGAACTGCATGTTCTGGTGCATGTTGGTATCCATTCAGTACTGCATAGAACATAACATAGAAGAATACAGCGCAGTACAGGCCCTTGGGCCCTCGATGTTGCGCCGATCCAAGCCCACCTAAACTACACTAACCCACTATCCTCCATATACCTATCCAATGCCCTCTTAAATGCCCATAAAGAGGGAGAGTCCACACTGTTACTGGATCAAATGGATCGACTTGTTTGGAGATCCCAATGGTGGGATTGCGGCACGTTCACCCAGCAACAGTGACCGCAGGACAGACAGTACAGTATCAATGTGAAGAAGAGTGATGGATTGTGCATTGCCTCAGAGAAATGGGAGGAGGGACCTAAAGGACGATTAATGATCGTGGGAAGGAGAGAAATCTCCGACAACGGGTGTGTTTGAATCCTGATATATGAAACGCAGAGATGTGAAAGAGTGGAATTTGAAGGTAAAACAACTGTTTCTTACCATGTGTCACAAAAAGGACAACGGAGAGAACACTTAGTGTCGTGTATGGTTTCGAACCGAGGTTGCTGTGGTCACAATGCAAAATACAGATGACCACGATCACAGCAACAACAGAACAGGATACTTGCAAGCAGCAATAAGTGTACTAGCAGAGGAAATGATCGGAAAAACAGCAAATGTAAAATATCAGTACTCAGCGAAGAGTGGCAGTCATGTGGGAACTGCGAATGAGTTGAATCTTTAAATCCGATGTCTTCAGAGGCTGTGAAGATCCTTGAATGAGAATGTTGAAAACTGAGATTGATAGATTTCGCCAAAATATCAAAGACTCGGGGGACAGTACAGGATATTGTTGAAATGTATGTTTCAGTAGCATTTTAGCTTTACATCGGCGACTTCACCAGCTTCCTAAAGGCCATAACCAATGTTGCAGAAAACCACACATAATCTCAGTTCACAGCCTCGATTCAGAGAAAGTGCGGCACAGCCTCCCAGATCCAACCGGAAATGGGGATGGGATGAGTGCGCGATATTACTCTCTGGCTCCAGTGATGCAATAGGTGACAGTGCGGTCCTTCTATGATGATATAGAAGCAAGAAATTCCTCGGTTGAGTGTGCTCCTGATCAAGGGAATAGTTGCCCCCGTTTGTACTATCATAGCTATTTATAGTGCATCTTGCTGAGACAGCTAAGTGGCACAATTGAAGCGTGTTGAGCCGTTAGCTTTGCAGTGGTGGGTTTAACATATGCTTTTGTTGTTTGGATCTGTGTTTCCGACACTGGCGATGGAAGCTGATTTTGTTTGCATCAGCTCAGAATCAGTTTCTTCCACACAGTCAAACCTGATACCTGGAGAAGGTGGTGTTGGGGTAATATTTAGAACTGGTTATCCTTGGGGGCTGGGACACGGAAACGGTGATGTTTAAGTTCGATGAATAACATTCCGAATGCAAGCCGGCCTCAGGAACATAGATAATAACATTAATTTCCTGCAATCCCATTCATTGATGTCCCTTATGCAGAATCTTCACCCAGTCCTGCCTACGAGAGACTCCAGGGCCAGAAAAACATGAGCTTAATTCAAGAATCTACATCGTTTGGGGAAGCAGGGTAGTCAGCCCTTCCATTCCAGATGGTCCAATCCAAAACGCATCCCACCAGGACCTACGGTATTCCCTATCCCAGAAACCTGCATTTCCCATTGTTGAGCCCTGTAACTGCACATCATTGGTGATGAGGGAGAAATAAAAACGCAAACACATAGCGAATGTGCAGACTGCCCACAGATAGAGACCCGAGGCTGGGATCGCACCCGGGTGTGTGGCGTAGACAGTCAGCAACGAACAAGGGGTGAAGAATAAATGTTATCCTGACCAGTGATAATTACACCCTGTGGGTGAATGAGAAAGAATGAAAACACATTCACAACATGGAAAACAGGATTTGTATTTGTGTGGCCACAATTTGAAAGGATCGTTCACCCTGAGTTGGAAAAAGGACACCGATACCGCAGAGAAAGCAGGGCAATGTGGGAACTGCAGGAAGAGATTCAATTAACCACAGAAATGGAAACTCATTTAATCAGTAACACTGGGGACAAGCCGGTCAACATGCAGTACTGAATGTAAAGTAGCCTGCACCAGAATGTGCTGTACTGAATGGAAAATAGCATGCACCAGAACATGCATAACTGAATGGAAACTAGCATGCACCAGAACATGCAATACTGGTGCATGCTATTTTCCATTCAGTACTGTATGTTCTGGTGCATGTTGGTTTCCATTCAGTATTGCATGTTCTGGTGCATGCTATTTTCCATACAGTACTGCATGTTCTGGTGCATGTTGGTTTCCATTCAGAACTGCATCTACTGGTACATGCTAGATTCCATTCAGTACTGCATGTTCTGGTACATGCTTGTTTCCATTCAGAACTGTATGTTCTGGTGCACGTTGGTTTCCATTCTGTTCTGCATGTTCTGGTGCATGCTATTTTCCATTCAGTACAGCACATTCTGGTGCATGCTACTTTACATTCAGTCAATAGCATGCACCAGAACATACAGTACTGAATGGAAAATAGCATGCACCAGAACATGCAGTACTGAAAGGAAAATTGCATGTACCAGAACATGCAGTACTGAATGGAAACCAACATGCACCAGAACATACAGTACTGAATGGAAAATAGCATGCACCAGAACATGCAGTACTGACTGGAAACAAACATGCACCAGAACATACAGTACTGAATAGAAAAATAGCATGCACCAGAACTTGCAGTACAGAAAGGAAAATGGCATGCACCAGAACATGAAATATGGAATGGAAACCAACATTACCAGAACATGCAGTACTGAATGGAAAATAGCATGCACCAGAACATGCAATACTGGTGCATGCTATTTTCCATTCAGTACTGCATGTTATGGTAATGTTGGTTTCCATTACGTATTGCACGTTCTGGTACATGCTATTTTCCTTTCAGTATTGTATGTTCTGGTGCATGCTATGTTGCTATTCAGTACTGCATGTTCTGGTGCATGCTAGTTTCCAGTCAGTACTGCATGTTCTGGTGCATGCTATTTTCCATTCAGTACTGTATGTTCTGGTGCATGTTGGTTTCCATTCAGTACTGCATGTTATGGTACATGCAATTTTCCTTTCAGTACTGCATGTTCTGGTGCATGCTATTTTCGATTCAGTACTGTATGTTCTGGTGCATGTTGGTTTCCATTCAGTATTGCATGTTCTGGTGCATGCTAGTTTCCATTCAGTTATGCATGTTCTGGTGCATGCTATTTTCCATTCAGTACTGCATGTTCTGGTAATGTTGGTTTCCATTCCGTATTTCATGTTCTGGTGCATGCCATTTTCCTTTCTGTACTGCATCTTCTGGTGCATGCTATTTTTCTATTCAGTACTGTATGTTCTGGTGCATGTTGGTTTCCGTTCAGTACTGCATGTTCTGGTGCATGCTATTTTCCATTCAGTACTGTATGTTCTGGTGCATGTTGGTTTCCGTTCAGTACGGCATGTTCTGGTGCATGCTATTTTCCATTCAGTACTGTATGTTCTGGTGCATGTTGGTTTCCATTCAGTACTGCATGTTCTCGTACATGCTTGTTTCCATTCAGAACTGTATGTTCTGGTGCACGTTGGTTTCCATTCAGAACTGTATGTTCTGGTGCATGTTGGTTTCCATTCAGTACTGCATGTTCTGGTGCATGCTATTCTCCATTCAGTACAGCACATTCTGGTGCATGCTA
>NW_025199593.1:0-6042 GCF_004010195.1 Chiloscyllium plagiosum | reverse complement strand
AACTGAAACTCTTCTACCCAGAGAATACCCTAGTAAATCTCTCCTACATCATTTCCAGTGCTATCATATACTTGCTATCATGCAAATTGCAGAATTGCACACAATAGACAAGATAGAGCTAAAATACATTTAAGATAGAGGGTGATGGGGTCCGGATTGCACCTCCTGAGGGGGTGTGGGGGGAGCTATCGTGCTACCGTGGGGGGCACCGTGGCACAGTGGTTTGCACTGCTGCCTCACAGCGCCAGAGAACCGGGTTCAATTCCCGCCTCAGTCGACTGACTGTGTTGAGTTTGCACGTTCTCCCCGTGTCTGCATGGGTTTGCTCCGGATGCTCCGATTTCCTCCCACAGTCCAAAGATGTGCAGGTCAGGTGAATTGGCCATGCTAAATTACCCCTCGTGTTAGGTAAGGAGTACATGTAGGGGTGGGTTGCGCTTCGGCGGGGCAGTGTCGACTTGTTGGGCCGAAAGGCCTGTTTCCACACTGTAAGTAATCTAATCTAATCTGAAGGACCTGAATTCCCAGATCTCTCTGCTAATCAACTTTACCCAAAGATCTTCCGTTTACTTGGCTCGAGAATTAGACTTCCCAAAATGCATCACTGCACATTTACCTGGACCCAATTCCACCTGCCACTTCTCCACTCAACTCTCCTGTCTACCTACATTCTCCTTCATTCTTTGTCTGCAACTCCAACAATCTTCATGTCATCTGTAAATGCAATGGCGATATTTGGGCCAGCAACCCTTGGAGACTGGAGCATGGCAGCTGCTGGTAATTAGATTTGATGAAGAAAATCTGGAATATAAACCAGCTCAGAGGAAGAGTGACTAAACGTTCTAATTTGCTGGAAACCCATTCATTTATGTCCCTTCAAAAGGGAAATCTGCCGTCATTAACGAGACCTGCCAACATATAACTCCAGACCCACAATAGTACGGTTCACCCATAAATTCCCTCTGACTCAGTTCAAGGAGAGTTAAGGATGAACAGCAAATGCTGTTCAGACTATGATAGCCACACTGCTTGGGAGAATAAGGAAGGGTAAAAAAGATACATGGATGACGGGGAAAAAATCGAAGTCGTCTCAGCGTGGACTCAAATTCAACCGATTATCCAAACTAAATAGACAAAAGGATACCGTCGCTGCCTTGAAGTAAGGTCTATGGGGGCGGGGTCTGTAGGAAGGGACTAAATTACCCGCTGAAATGTAAACTCACTTGCTCAGTCACAATGTGGAGAGGTCATTCACCACTCCCATATTTGAGAAGGAATCAGTCAGGAGACCAACCTACAGAGTTGCCATTATGTTTACAAATGATAGCAAGGGTCCGATTCTGTTGTTATTACAGGTTTTCATCTCATCCAGCAATGAACCATGTTTGGATGCCTTTTTCCAATGGAGTACCACTCTTTCCTGATGTAGATCAATAATTCAATCTTAGTTGTCGTAGAAGTTTACAGACGATGCAACAATTGTTCGTGTAGTTGACTGTGATGAATAATATCAGGGATCGCAGGGATGTATCAATGAGGTGGAAGGGAAAAACGGCGAATGGATTTGAATTCAGACCAATAAGTGGTAATGCATTTGGGGAGTTGAAACAATAACAGTGAGGCTTCTGAGTGGTGTACAGGAACAAAGACATCTTGGAATGGACATTCAGAGATCTCTGAAGATTGTTGGACAGGGAGATCAGTTGTTCGTGAGGGTTTTGGATATTTTCTATTGTTGACCACAGGCTGAGGATGATATTCGATCTTTAGCAACCGCCAGTTTAGGAAACAACTAAAGAAATGATCACAAGTCTGGTAAATGCAATAATCAACATTTTTAAAACATGTACGATAAAAGATGGAAGGCTGAAGTACAGCTCTTTGCCCATCAAGACCGCTTCACCACTCAATGAATTTACCACTGATTCCTCTCCAAGTCATGCTGGTATGTGTCTTTAGGGTAATTTGTAAATGGTGACGTTTCAGGCATCTTCACCCTTGTCCTTCTTGTCAGTACAGATTTTGAGCTTTGAATGTTCTGTCAACAAAGCCTGGATGACTTACTCCAGTGAATCTTCTAGTGGTGCACTCTGCTGCAATTGTGCCTTAGCAGCTAAGGGGATTTAATATTTCGGTGCTGAACAGTGTACGTTATGTGACTGCATTGTCGGGGAGGGTGCCCAGTTCCTTCAGTGGTATCGAAGCTGCACCCACCTAGGCAAATGGAGAGTTCTGTTAAACATCGAGTTTGTGCCTTGTGGATGATGAAGGCTTCACTGAGACAAGAGTTGAGTTAATAATCAAACAAAGTCGACCGACGGACATGCTTTTGTCGTCAACTTCTTTGTACGGGCGGTGAGGTTGCAGTTCTCCTAAATACTAGCTCCAGGACGATTACACAGAGGAATTCAGTTACAATGAAGCCATTGAATGTCAATCGATATGATTAGACTCTCATTTGTCAGATTTATCATTTCTGCATTTGGTCCTTCTGTGGATCAATCTGATTCCAATCGCTTTCAGATTTTAAGTTCCAATTCCCGTCTGCGCCTGAACTTTCAACCCGTTTCCTCGCCAAAATTTCTCCACCTGTCTTCAAAATATGTAAGGACGCTGTGAAGGACAGCGGAGATTTACAAACGTGTTGCTAATTCTGTATAAAATGGAGCTTCGTTGCACGATTGGTTAGAATGGGATTATTCTGCTTCAGACAGGGGAGGTAGAGGGGAGCTCTATAATCTCACAATAACAATTATAAACGTTCAATATTCATGGGTCTTGACAGAGGAGATACAGGCAGGTGGCTTGCCTCTGCTGTGAGGAGAGCACAGATGACATAATCTCAGAATTAGATATTGCCCATTTAATTCAGAAATGAGGAGTAATTTCTTTGCTCAGGGGCCAGAGAGTCTGTGCCATTTTTGCCACAAACACTGTTGAGTTTGAGGTGTTGGATACTTTCAGGCTGTGTCAGATAGTTAATCAGAAAGATGATGAACATTTATCGAGGTAAGTGAGCAGAAAGGATTTGAAAACGATCAGATCAACCAAAAGTTCGTTGAATGTTGGGGCGGACTCACATCTTAGACGGTGGGAGGAAACCGGAGCAAACCCACAGGAGGAATGTGCAAACCCCACCTGAGGCTCAACTCGAACCTGGGACGGTGGTGCCGTGAGTCAACAGGGCAAACCACTGAGCCACTGGGCCATTTATAATGCTTTTGGTGGAATATTGTGACAAATCTTTTAAAATCCAGAGTTTTGGAACCGAATCGAATTCAGGTGCACATGTTCACGAAATGCCTTTACATTTAAAGTCAACCAGCTTGGACATTATTTCCCCGCGGCTTCCAACCAACTAAACCCCATCCATACTCCTTTACCTAGCTACACACTGTCTCTCCTTGTGAAATTTATTCCTTGTGTGTCACCAAGTGTACCCTTCCAAATGCTTTGAAAAACAGATTCTGGGAGTGACAGCGATTCTGCTCTCATCATTTCTTTGTCCTTCAAAGTTTTATCAAATGTTTTGAATGCCTGATGTTAAGATTTTTACTTACTTGAAAGAGGACATTTTCCACCTATATACTCTGTCCAAACATTTCATAACGTCAAAAAACCCCAATAAGTCTTCCTTGGTTCAGGGATAATTGTTCTAAATTTTCCAAGAAAGCAAGTGAATAAAATCTCATCCTCAGTACACCGTGCCAGCATCGTCTGTCATGGCTTTACATCCCAGTAAACACCGTCATTATCCTCTCCGATAGAATCATAGAATCTTACAGTGCAGAAATAGCATTTCAGTCAATCGATCCAGTTTCCACTTTCTGAACAGCATCTCACCCAGACCTATGTCCCCGCCCTATTCCCTTATATTTCACCTGAAGAAGGGGCATCCCTCCCCTATATGATGTCAAATAAACCTGTTGGACGATAAACTGGAGTCCTCTGAATTCTGACCTTGTCCCCGAGTTATCCATGGCTAATTCACTTAAAGTACTTAATTTTCTCCCTGGACACTAGAGGGCAATTTAACTTGGCCAATCAACCAAGCCTCAGACCGAACAGCAGTTCGTGCTGCGGGAAATGTTTCTGCAATCATATTTGGATACTTTTACCCTGTTTCTTCCTCAGCTTCCTGCTTCCAGTAGACATTTCAATCCGGAAAAAAACTCTGTCAAATGGTTTCCATTTCAACACAAGATGCAGTTTGCAGAAGTCACATATTTGCACTTTCACTGAAACTCTGCCTCCCTGAGAGCTGCAACCCTTCCCCACCTTGGTACAGGCAGCACTGACCTTCCTGTGACATGCCCCATCGAGAATGGAAGGACAAGTATCCATACTCGCACTTGGGAATGGGGCGACAGTTTTAAAATATTTACACTGTCCCCGGCGTAGAATTGAGCCTTGTGACAGGCGGGGACACTATCGAAGACAAGTGTGTCAAAGGAGGTCCTTCAGCCAATTGTGGCCGCACTTGTCAAAAACAACTGCTTAATGAACTGAATCCCATTTCCCAATGTTTATCCCACAGCCTAATAGATCTTGGCATCACAAGTTCACATCTGAATATTTATTCAGGTCGTAAAGGTTTCTGCCGCTCTGAACAATGCAGACAGTTTATTCCAAATTCCAATCCCCCAGCTGGCTGATAAAGCTTTTCCGCACATCTTCTCAAACCGTTCTGCCTTTCTCCTTAAATCTGTGGCCCCTGCTGATCGATCTCTCCATCAGTGGGAAACTCGTTCAGTCATCCCTGTCCATACTCTAACTCAATCATGTCTTCTCCCCATCTCCGTTGCACTGCGACAAACAGTCCACTCTGTCCTGTCTTTCTTCACAACTGAAACACTTCAGCCCAAAGAGTATCCCGGTAAATATCTCCTGCAATTTTCTCAGTGTGATCACATGCCTGCGATAATGTGACTGGCAAAACTGCACACAAAACATTTGCTTGAACCTAATGAGCATTTGTTTTCAAATTTCTGTATTAGTATGAGGGCGATTATGGCTAGGCAGAATTTATTACCCATTCCGAATTGCCCAGAGGGCAGTTGAGGCTCAACCATACTGCTATGAGTCTGAAATCACATGCAGGCCAGATCAAGAAAGTATAGCCGATTCCACCGCAAAATGCCATCTTTGAAACAGATTTGTTTTTCAACAATTGTCAATGGATCTATAGTAGTCAATATATGCTTCATTGCAGATGTTTAATGAACCAAATTTTAAAATCTTAGCATGATGGGATTCAAGCCCGAGTACCCAGACTATTAGCTCGGTCTCTGGATTATCAGTCCGATGAAATTGACACAAGACTATCGCAGAAACCACAAAAGATGATTAGATTACATTACATTACAATGTGGAAACAGGCCCTTCGGCCCAACAAGTCCACACCGACCCGCCGAAGCGCAACCCACCCATACCCCTACATTTACCCCTTTCCTAACACTACGGGCAATTTAGCATGGCCAATTCACCTGACCCTGCACATCTTTGGACTGTGGGAGGAAACCGGAGCACCCGGAGAAAACCCACGCAGACACGGGGAGAACGTGCAAACTCCACACAGTCAGTCGCCTGAGTCGGGAATTGAACCCGGGTCTCTGGCGCTGTGAGGCAGCAGTGCTAACCACTGTGCCACCGTGCCGCCCAAATCTTTATGATCTTTATGAATAAAATATCTTGTCCTCAAAACTGCCCTGAGTCCTTTTCATGAGCCTGAGCCTCCAAATGGACTATGTCAGCATAAGCTGCTCTATGGGGGTTGATTTCGCAACCGCGGTATCCAAATGGATCGACTTGTTTGGGCGTCCCGCTGGTGGGATTGGGGTACCTTCACGGAACAACAGTGACAGCAGCAGCAGCACAGACAAAACAGCATCAGTGTGAAAGAGAATGATAGATTGTGCATTGCCTCAGAGAAATGGGGGGAGGGATGGAAAGGAGGTTTAATGATCGTGGGAAGGAGAGGAATCTACGACAACGGGTCTGTTTGAATCCTGATGTATGAAACGCAGAGATGCAAGAGAGCGG
>NW_025199592.1:0-6042 GCF_004010195.1 Chiloscyllium plagiosum | reverse complement strand
TTCAAGTCTCCTAGTATCCTTCTGATAGGAAGCATTTACACAGAAACAGGAGGAAGGCATTCGGCTCCTTGGGTCACTTACACTGGTTCAGGAGGAGGCCATTTAAACCCTCAAGCCACATACACAGGGACAGAATGAAGTAGTTAATGCTGATTCCTCACCTCATAAAAGGCTTGTGCCCGAAATGTCGATTCTCCTCCTCCTGGATGCTGACTGACCTGCTGTGCATTTCCAGCACCACAATCTGGAATATGATATCCAGCATCTGCAGTCCTTACTTTCATGCTATTGGTGCTCTAAAATGACAAACAAGTGGAGCAGAGGCTGCACAGACAGACTGTTCCATGTTGCTCCTCGAGAGTCCATTCCTCATTATACACATATGGGACTTTAACGTGGTTTTCTAGGTGTGGGGAGAACGCGAAATGTTTTGTATGAAGTCTCAAGAAGGCATCTTCTATCTCCGAGAAGACAGACTGCTGACCTCTATGGATGTCAGAAGCTGTTGGGAATGGCTACCTGTTTCAGAAAGATGGCATTTGGCTGCTGACGGGGATTGTGTACAATATGACATTCAATACAGGTTCACACGCCGAATGGCTGATTAATGTGGGGAAAGTTAATTTACTCATATAAACTGTTAGGAAAGCCATATTAGACTGATGAATGGACTTTCTAAGTTCAAATAATGCTGATCTTGTTCATTATGATCTTGTCTACTGCATGTCCTGCGCAGTGTAATCTGTATGCCTTACTCTGTCTCAGTCTATTTCCACCCTATGATCTATCTGTCCATGCTTAGTATGATCTGCCTCCACTACTAGCAAATAAAGTTTTTCTCTGTACTGTGATAAACATGACAATAAATCAAACCGGCTAATACTGGGTGAAGTGCGGGAGTTCTTACCCTATCAATGTCTCTTTTGGAAATAAATGATCGCTGCCAACCCTCAAATTTCAGCGTAACCATTTCTTCTTCTCTGACAACTCTACAGATTAAACACTCAGTTTCATCCCTCTCATTTCATGGCACAAATATCCGTGTCTATGGTAAGGAGATCATTCCTTAGAAAGATGGCCAAATCTCAAGGGAATGCCCCAAGTACTCGCTTGGTAAGGCTCTATAATTGCAGGAACATGGTTTTACTTATGTACTTGAATAATCTTAACATTTACTGCCCTTATTACACATACAAGGTTTGATTAGGCGCAGTCAGCATAGCCTTGTGCATGGGAGATCAGGCCTCACAAATTTGTTAGAGCTCTTTGATGAAATGACCAGGAATATTGACGAGGGCAGAGCAGAATCCGTAGTCTACATGGATTTCAGGAAGGCCTTTGATAATATTCCAAATGATAGGCTGCTCTGGAAGGTTAGATAGCATGGAAGGCAGGGGGAGCTGCCAATTTGGATTTACAAATGGCTTGATGTTAGGAAGCAGAGGGTATTAGGCGAAAGACATTTGTAGGACTGGAGGCCTGTGACTTTTTCTTATTCATTTATGGGATGAGGGCGTCACTGGATAGGCAGCATTTATTGCCCATCCTAATTGACCAGAAGGCAGTTATGGTCAAGCACATTGTTGTCGGTCTGGAGTCACACGTGGGCCAAACGAGTTAAAGTTGGAGTTTCCCTTCCCTTAAGGATATTTGGGAACTAGTGGAGCATATCAGGGGTCGATGCTGGGCCAATTAATTTTTGTTATCTCTTATCAAAGATTGGAATGAGATTGTAAAAAGCATGATGATTAAATTTGCAGATGACTATAAAATAGGCGGTATCGTGGATAGTGAGGAAGGCTATCGAAATTGCAACAGGTTCTTGATCAGCTGGGAAAGTGGGCTGAGAAATGGCAAATGGATTTTAACATAGACAAGTGTGAGGTCTTGCATTTTGGAAAGTCAAATTAAGGCAATAGTTTATTTGTGAATTGTCGGGCGTTAAGGGGTGTAGTGGACAGAGCGACCACGAATTTCAGGTTCAAGATTCTCTGAAAGTGAAGTCACAGGTGGACAAGTACACGGAAGGCTTTTGGCACACTGGCCTTCATTAGTCAGGGCAGTCAGTATGGAAGTTATGTTCCATTTGTGCAGGACACTGGCGAGGCCGCACATGGAGTTCAAAGTTTGTGAGAAGATTTGTAGCTCGGGTGTTCGTTGCTGTGGTTCTGTTCGCCGAGCTGGAAGTTTTTGTTGCAAACGGTTCATCCCCTGTCTAGGTGACATCCTCAGTGCTTGGGAGCCTCCTGTGAAGCGCTTCTGTGGTGTTTTCTCCGGCATTTATAGTGGCCTGTCCCTGCCGCTTCCGGTTGTCATGGAGTATTATGTTCAGTATTGGTAACTTTGTTATTGGAAGAATGTTCTTAAACTGGAAGGAGCGCAGAAGAAATTTAGAAAGATGTTGCCACAACCCAATGGTCTGAGTTAAAGTGAGTGGTTGGAAAAGCCAGGCATTCTTCTTTAGAGCAGAGGAGACTGACACAGGGCCTTATATAAGCGTGAAGGATCGTGAGGGGCATGAATAGGGTGAATGTTCTAAGTCTTTTTCCAAGGTTTGGAGAATCAAGGACTAGTGGGGATCAGTTTAACGTTCGATGGGAAGGAATAAAAGGGAACCTGAGGGGCAAGGCTTTTTTTTTACACAGAGAGTGATGCATATGCAATGAGCTGCCACCATTGTTTGAAGTGGGTATATTAACAATATTTAAAAGGCATTTGAACAAATGTTTGGATAGGAAAGCACCAGAAGGGTATGGACCAACTGCAGGGAAATGGGGTTAGCGTGGATGGACATTTACGATGGGGATGTCGAACCCCCCCCCCCGTTATTAAAACAAACACTGGTCGAACCCCCCCCCCCCGTTAATTAAAACAAACACTCAGAAAAGCTCCCCTCACCTCGCAATCTGTTCATATATGAGTGATAGAGATCCCACTATTTAAACAAAAAAAACAATTTAGTTGCTTAACTTTAATAGTGAACGCTAACCAACAACTATTCACAAATACAAAACACTCTTTCCTTAATTACTTACTATCTGACTCCAACTCTATAAAATATGCTGATCCAATAACCAATTTATTAAATATTACATTAACTTTATCTCAATACACACAGTCTCTGTCTTTCCCCTCTCGTCATTATTCCAGCTGCTGGTATCCCCGGGTAATCTGCTTTTTTTTTTTACTGCAAGTATGTTTGACATGAGAAAGTATCTTTGATAGACTTTTAAAAATTTTATTTGAGACCAGGATGTTAGGTGGCCAATTAACTTTCTTGGTCTACAGCAGTTGCTCTTCTAATGTTTCAAAAGATCGGGTTTATATTCCCCCCATGACACATTAAATTCTGATAATTCGAATGGTTTCCATGTGTTAAATCAACAAAGTTCAGCTTCCATTTGGCTTCTGATAGCCTGGGCATGATTAAATCTAATTAGTTAAATTCGATTTTTTTTTTGGCAAAGCGGCAACCAAAACTCAGGTATTCATTTACCAGCCAATTGCTACATTTGGAACGACCAGAGCTGTTGCTGGCAGCTGCGACTTTCCGTGAAATTCAGCAAAGCCCATTCTGTATTCACGAGACCAGATACACTTTCAGCTTCATAATCGTTGGGCATGCAGCAGTTTGTATCCTCTAAGACTCTATGACTTGAAGACCCCTGGATGTATTCTGTTTCGTGACTCATGACCAAGGTCCTTTCTAAACCTCGCATCATTTAATCAAAACGAAATGAGATTTATGCTATTTGTTACCCACATCGAAATCATGTGTCTACTTTGCAAAGTGCTGTGATACAAGTAATGATCCGTATGATAACCCGTGGGTAACGGCCTTAAGTCCCTTTAATGTCTCCGCAAAGGATTTCGCAATCCATGTAGTATATCCACATTTACTCATGGACTTTCGCTCAGCTGTCAACAACCACGCCGAAGGTATTCTGGTCATACAAATACACCGCTCCACTGAGTTCTCATTTGTGGACGTCTCAAATCCACAGTTTTCTCAAAGATGATTTCCCTTTCTTGAAGCTGAGCTGATTCTGCCAAATCACACCTTGATTCCCCATGTCTCTAATTATCACATTTCTTATTAAAGTTTCCAATAATTTTGTCAGCACTGACATGGAGTTGTCCAATATTTAGATTTGATTTGTTTACCCTCTCCCTCCCGTTTTTAACAGTTTGGGATATTAAAGCAAGTTTGCAAACGGCAGAAAGTAGAATTTTCAATATAAACAGTCTTGAAGGAGATTCAGTAATGATTTATTGTGGTTATAGCATTTAAACAACATGAAAAGGAAAGGTTTGAAGGTATATGGACCAAGCGTCAGCAGGTAGGACGAGTTTAGTTTGGGATTATGGTAATCTTAGACTGGTTACACCAAAGGATCTATTTCTCTACTGAAAAATATTTGGTGTAGCTAAAACTGGTGCGGTGATTAACACTGCTTTTAAATTCTCAAATGCCTTCAGTCCACAAAACTTTTGTGTTTTTCTTTCGTAAATCCATCAGCAGTGCCACAACGTTGCCAAGGTTTGAAACAAACTTCTGATAAATCCACACAGTTCCAAAAATCAAAGCTCCTCTTTCTTGAGAATGGTCGTGGAAATTCCTCAATGGCCTTCATTTTTATGTTCCCGGTGGTCAACCTTCCATGTCCAATGCAATGCTCCAAGAACGCCCCCTCTGCCTTCGCGAATTCTGCTTTCATTACGTTTATGATCAGTTTTGCTTTTTGTAATCGTTCAACCAGCTCTGCCTACTCTAACATGTAATCTTCCCATTAATTGCTAAAGATCACTACACCATACAGACAAACTGCACAAATTGTTAATCTGGTCACATATCTGTTCCTGAGTGTTTGGATTGTGGCTGATGCATTATTCATTTCAAAGAGCATCAATGTGAATTGATATGACCCATGTGGGGTTGCAAACGCAGAAACTTCTTTCACTTTCTCTGATAAAGATGCCTGCCAATAACCAAACAGTAAGTCCAACTTCATGATGTGTGCGGTTTGTTAAACTTTACGTATGCAGTCTTCCAAACTTGGTATTGGAGAGCAGTCCAATTTTGTTGCAGCGGAGACATTGCTATACTCCACTCACATTCGTAGAGTCCAATCAGGTTTGGGAGCTAACAGATTCAGCGTACTCCACTCGCTCTGACTCATTTCGATGATATCTTCATTGAGTATCGCATCACCTCCCTTCTGGATCTGTGAGACTTTGAAAGGATTAAGTCTGAACGGACGTTCTTTATCAGAACAGCATTCCCGACTTTACCCCATGCACAATAGTGTTTGTCCTTCCATCGTGCGCCTGCAAATGTCCTCATACTGCTGCAACAACCACTTTCCTTTTCCAGGAGCAGCAGGAGACAGAGAGGAGGTGACGTGGAGACCAGGAGGTTGCTGGAAAGGTAAGGACTTAGCTTAAATTTGGGCACTGGCTCATCCCGAGAGACTACACGTGCAGTCAACCCATCCCTCTAATCAGAAGAAAAAGAATTTGTCAGGTAAAGAAAGGCTCATAGGGCAATAGTCATAGGGGATGAAATTGTAAGGAGAGTAGATAGGCGTTTCCGAGGCCAAAAACGTGTCTCCCGGATCGTGTGTTGCCTCCCAGATGCTCGGGTCAGGAATGTTACCGACCAGCTGTACAGCATTCTAAAAGGGGAGGGAGAACAGCCAGTTAGCTTGGTGCATATAGGCACCATTGATATAAAAACAAAACGAGATGAGGTTCTGAAAACAATATTCAGATGGATGGATTTGAGAAATAGGAAGAGTGTAGTTACATTTTTCGGGCTGTATTACAGACCTCCCAACAGTGAGCATGAGGTAGAAGAACAAATAGATCAACAGATTATGGAAAGATGTAGAGGCAACAGGGTTGTGGTGATGGGAGATTTAAATTTTCTGAACATTTATTGGGATACACTTAGTGTCAAAGGGATGAATGCGGGATAATTTATAGGAAAGGTTCTGGAGAGTTTTCTCATGTAGTATGTCAATAGTTCGACGAGGGAAGGGG
>NW_025199591.1:1490-6041 GCF_004010195.1 Chiloscyllium plagiosum | reverse complement strand
ACAGGAGACCGGATCGTGAGCAGTGTGTACAGGACACTGGACCGTGAGCAGCGTGTACAGGAGACCGGATCCTAAGCAGCGTGTACAGGGGACTGGATCGTGAGCAGCGTGTACAGGAGACCGGATCGTGAGCAGCGTGTACATGAGACCGGATCGTGAGCAGCGTGTACAGGAGACCGGATCGTGAGCAGTGTGTACAGGAGACCGGATCGGAGCAGCGTGTACAGGAGACCGGATCGTGAGCAGCGTGTACAGGAGACCGGATTTTGAGCAGCGTGTACAGGAGACCGGATCGTGAGCAGTGTGTACAGGAGACTGAATCGTGAGCAGTGTGTACAGGAGACTGGACCGTGAGCAGCGTGTACAGGAGACCGGATCCTAAGCAGCGTGTACAGGGGACTGGAACGTGAGCAGCGTGTACAGGAGACTCGGATCGTGAGCAGTGTGTACAGGAGACCGGATCGTGAGCAGCGTGCACAGGAGACCGGATTGTGAGCAGCGTGTACAGGAGACAAGATCGTGAGCAGTGTGTACAGGAGACCGGATCGTGAGCAGTGTGTACAGGAGACTGGATCGTGAGCAGTGTGTACAGGAGACCGGATCGTGAGCAGCGTGTACAGGAGACCGGATCGGAGCAGCGTGTACAGGAGACCGGATCCTAAGCAGCGTGTACAGGGGACTGGAACGTGAGCAGTGTGTACAGGAGACTGGATCGTGAGCAGTGTGTACAGGAGACCGGATCGTGAGCAGCGTGTACAGGAGACCGGATCGTGAGCAGCGTGTACAGGAGACTGGATCGTGCGCAGCGTGTACAGGAGACTGGATCGTGCGCAGCGTGTACAGGAGACTGGATTGTGAGCAGCGTGTACAGGAGACTGGATTGTGAGCAGCGTGTACAGGGGACTGGATTGTGAGCAGCGTGTACAGGAGACTCGGATCGTGAGCAGCGTGTACAGGAGACTGGATCGTGAGCAGCGTGTACAGGAGACTCGGATCGTGAGCAGCGTGTACAGGAGACCGGATCGTGAGCAGCGTGTACAGGAGACTGGATTGTGAGCAGCGTGTACAGGGGACTGGATCGTGAGCAGTGTGTACAGGAGACTGGACCGTGAGCAGCGTGTACAGGAGACCGGATCGTGAGCAGCGTGTACAGGAGACCGGATCGTGAGCAGCGTGTACAGGAGACTCGGATCGTGAGCAGTGTGTACAGGAGACTGGATCGTGAGCAGCGTGTACAGGAGACCGGATCCTAAGCAGCGTGTACAAGGGACTGGAACGTGAGCAGCATGTACAGGAGACTCGGATCGTGAGCAGTGTGTACAGGAGACCGGATCGTGAGCAGCGTGCACAGGAGACCGGATTGTGAGCAGTGTGTACAGGAGACCGGATCGTGAGCAGCGTGTACAGGAGACTCGGATCGTGAGCAGTGTGTACAGGAGACTGGATCGTGAGCAGTGTGTACAGGAGACCGGATCGTGAGCAGTGTGTACAGGAGACCGGATCCTAAGCAGCGTGTACGGGGACTGGAACGTGAGCAGCGTGTACAGGAGACTCGGATCGTGAGCAGTGTGTACAGGAGACTGGATCGTGAGCAGTGTGTACAGGAGACTGGACCATGAGCAGCGTGTACAGGAGACTGGTTCGTGAGCAGCGTGTACAGGAGACCGGATCGTGAGCAGCGTGTACAGGAGACTGGATCGTGAGCAGTGTGTACAGGGGACTGGAACATGAGCAGCGTGTCCAGGAGACTCGGATCGTGAGCAGTGTGCACAGGAGACTGGTTCGTGAGCAGCGTGTACAGGAGACCGGATCGTGAGCAGTGTGTACAGGAGACCGGATCGTGGGCAGCGTGTACAGGAGACGGGATCGTGAGCAGTGTGTACAGGAGACCGGATCGTGAGCAGCGTGTACAGGAGACCGGATCGTGAGCAGCGTGCACAGGAGACTGGTTCGTGAGCAGCGTGTACAGGAGACCGGATCGTGAGCAGCGTGTACAAGAGACTGGATCGTGAGCAGTGTGTACAGGAGACCGGATCGTGAGCAGCGTGTACAGGAGACCGGATCGTGAGCAGTGTGTACAGGAGACCGGATCGTGAGCAGCGTGTACAGGAGACGGCATTGTGAGCAGCGTGTACAGGAGACCGGATCGTGGGCAGCGTGTACAGGAGACGGCATTGTGAGCAGTGTGTACAGGAGACCGGATCGTGAGCAGCGTGTACAGGAGACCGGATCGTGAGCACTGTGTACAGGAGACTGCGTTGTGAGTGGCGTGTACAGGAGACTGGATCGTAGCAGTGTGTACAGGGGACTGGATCGTGAGCAGTGTGTACAGGGGACTGGATGTGCAGGGGACTGGAACGTGAGCAGCGTGTACAGGAGACTCGGATCGTGAGCAGTGTGCACAGGAGACTGGATCGTGAGCAGTGTGTACAGGAGACCGGATCGTGAGCAGCGTGTACAAGAGACTGGATCGTGAGCAGTGTGTACAGGAGACCGGATCGTGAGCAGTGTGTACAGGAGACCGGATCGTGAGCGGTCTGTACAGGCAACTGGATCGTGAGCGGTGTGTACAGGAGACCGGATGGTGAGCTGCTTGTACAGGAAACCGGATCGTGAGCAGCGTGCACAGGAGACTGCGTTGTGAGTGGCGTGTACAGGAGACTGTATCGTAGCAGTGTGTACAAGAGACTGAATCGTGAACAGTGTGTACAGGAGACTGGATCGTGAGCAGTGTGCACAGGAGACCGGATCGTGCGCAGCGTGGACAGGAGACCGGATCCTAAGCAGCGTGTACAGGAGACCGGATCGTGAGCAGCGTGTACAGGAGACCGGATCGTGAGCAGTGTGTACAGGAGACTGGATCGTGAGCAGCGTGGACAGGAGACCGGATCGTGAGCAGTGTGTACAGGAGACTGGATCGTGAGCAGCGCGTACAAGAGACTGGATCGTGAGCAGCGCGTACAAGAGACTGGATCTTGAGCAGCATGTACAGGAGACTGGATCGTGAGCAGCGTGTACAGGAGAGTGGATCGTGGGCAGCGTGTACAGGAGACTGGATCGTGAGCAGCGTGTACAGGAGACTGGATCGTGAGCAGTGTGTACAGGAGACAGGATCGTGAGCAGTGTGTACAGAAGACTGGTTCGTGGGCAGCGCGTACAAGAGATCGGATCGTGAGCAGCGTGTACAGGAGACCGGATCGTGAGCAGTGTGTACAGGAGACTGGATCATGAGCAGTGTGTACGGGAGACCGGATCGTGAGCAGTGTGTACAGGAGACGGCATCGTGAGCAATGTGTACACGAGACTGCATCGTGAGCAGTGTGTACACGAGACTGCATCGTGAGCAGTGTGTACATGAGACTGCATCGTGAGCAGTGTGTACACGAGACCGGTTCGTGAGCAGTGTGTACAGGAGACCGGATCGTGAGCAGCGTGTACAGGAGACCGGATCGTGAGCAGTGTGTATAGGAGACTGCGTTGTGAGCAGTGTGTACAGGAGAGTGGATTGTGAGCAGCGTGTACAGGAGACTGCGGTGTGAGCATTGTGTACAGGAGACTGGATCGTGAGCAGTGTGTACAGGAGACTGGATCGTGAGCAGTGTGTACAGGAGAGTGGATCGTGAGCAGCGTGTACAGGAGACTGGATCGCGAGCAGCGTGTACAGGAGACTGGATCGTGAGCAGCGTGTACAGGAGACTGGATCGCGAGCAGCGTGTACAGGAGACTGGATCGCGAGGAGCGTGTACAGGAGACTGGATCGCGAGCAGCGTGTACAGGAGACTGGATCGCGAGCAGCGTGTACAGGAGACCGGATCGTGAGCAGCGTGTACAGGAGACCGGATCGTGAGCAGTGTGCACAGGAGACCGGATCGTGAGCAGCGTGTACAGGAGACTGGATCGTGAGCAGTGTGTACAGGAGATTGGATAGTGAGCAGTGTGGACAGGAGACCGGATCTTGAGCAGCGTGTACAGGTGACTGGATCGTGAGCAGTGTGCACAGGAGACTGGATCGTGAGCAGTGTGCACAGGAAACTGGATCGTGAGCAGTGTGCACAGGAGACCGGATCGTGAGCAGTGTGCACAGGAGACCGGATCTAGAGCAGCGTGTACAGGAGAACGGATCGTGAGCAGCGTGTACAGGAGAACGGATCGTGAGCAGTGTGCACAGGAGACCGGATCTTGAACAGCGTGTACAGGAGACTGGATCGTGAGCAGCGTGTACAGGAGACCGGATCGTGAGCACTGTGTACAGGGGACTGGATTGTGAGCAGTGTGTACAGGAGACGGGATCGTGAGCAGTGTGTACAGGAGACCGGATCGTTAGCACTGTGTACAGGGGACTGGATTGTGAGCAGTGTGTACAGGAGACGGGATCGTGAGCAGTGTGTACAGGAGACGGGATCGTGAGCAGTGTGTACAGGAGACGGGATCGTGAGCAGCGTGTACAGGAGACCGGATCGTGAGCAGTGTGTACAGGAGACCGGATTGTGAGCAGTGTGTACAGGAGACGGGATCGTGAGCAGTGTGTACAGGAGACAGGATCGTGAGCAG
>NW_025199591.1:0-1096 GCF_004010195.1 Chiloscyllium plagiosum | reverse complement strand
GGATCGTGAGCAGTGTGCACAGGAGACCGGATCTTGAGCAGCGTGGACAGGAGACCGGATCGTGAGCAGCGTGGACAGGAGACCGGATCCTAAGCAGCGTGTACAGGAGACTGGATCGTGAGCAGCGTGTACAGGAGACCGGATCGTGAGCAGCGTGTACAGGAGACCGGATCGTGAGCAGTGTGTACAGGAGACTGGATCGTGAGCAGCGTGTACAGGAGACCGGATCGTGGGCAGCGTGTACAGGAGAGTGGATCGTGGGCAGAGTGTACAGGAGACCGGATCGTGAGCAGTGTGTACAGGAGACTGGATTGTGAGCAGCGTGTACAGGAGACTGGATCGTGAGCAGCGTGTACAGGAGACTGGATCGTGAGCAGGGTGTACAGGAGACCGGATCGTGAGCAGTGTGTACAGGAGACTGGATTGTGAGCAGCGTGTACACGAGACTGGATCGTGAGCAGTATGTACAGGAGACTGGATCATGAGCAGTGTGTACAGGAGACTGGATCGTGAGCAGTGTGTACAGCAGACCGGATCGTGAGCAGTGTGTACAGCAGACCGGATCGTTACAGGAGACTGGATCGTGAGCAGTGTGTACAGGAGACTGGATCGTGAGCAGCGTGTACAGGAGAGTGGATCGTGAGCAGTGTGTACAGGAGACTGGATCGTGAGCAGCGTGTACAGGAGACTGGATCGTGAGCAGCGTGTACAGGAGACCGGATCGTGGGCAGCGTGTACAGGAGACTGGATCGTGAGCAGTGTGTACAGGAGAGTGGATCGTGAGCAGCGTGTACAGGAGACTGGATCGTGAGCAGCGTGTACAGGGGAGACTGGATCATGAGCAGTGTGTACAGGAGACTGGATCGTGAGCAGTGTGTACAGCAGACCGGATCGTGAGCAGTGTGTACAGCAGACCGGATCGTGAGCAGTGTGTACACGCGACCGGATCGTGAGCAGTCTGTACAGGCAACTGGATCGTGAGCAGTGTGTACAGGAGACCGGATCGTGAGCAGCGTGTACAGGAGACCGGATCGTGAGCAGTGTGTACAGGAGACCGGATCTTGAGCAGCGTGGACAGGAGACCGGATCGTGAGCA
>NW_025199590.1:0-6041 GCF_004010195.1 Chiloscyllium plagiosum | reverse complement strand
AATATTTTCTAAGACGTTTGAAACTCCACAACTCGCTGATGAAGAAGCCGCGCTCCGAAAGCTAGTGTTTCCAAATAGACATGTTAGGTTAGATTAGATTACTTACAATTTTGGAACAGGCCCTTCGGCCCAACAAGTCCAACACCGACCCTCCGAATAGCAACCCACCCGGACCCATTACCCTACATTTACCCCTTCACCTAACACTACGGGCAATTTAGCATGGCCAATTCACCCAACCTGCACATTTCTTTTGACTGTGGGAGGAAACCAGAGCACTCAAAGCACACTTCCTTCTACAAAGATCAAAAAGGCCCATTTGAAGCTTTGCCCAAAAGTTACTAAATGCTGAGATTTCAAAAATTCTTCCTTGACACTAGAGCTATTGTACAATATATAACTGTCAACAGAATGATGACTTCCACCTTAATCCTTATTTTTATATTTAAAATATTTATTTCAAACAGTTATTCTTTCCCTGTATTAAACATAATACACTTAATTTTAAACCATCATTATGTAATTTTGAGGAATTGGGGCTACCATTTCTAAAGTCTCTTAGTAGCCTAAACAATGTTAGCACAGATTTATATGAGTAGATAAGTATCATCTAACATGATGCCAGAGCACAGAAACGTTAAACTGAAAAAAAATGTCGAAACATAATAAATAGAAAATGAAAAATGGCAAGACAATGTCCTTGGTGCTGACTAAACACCACTTACCCCAGACCTCTCCATTTCTTCTTCCCGTAATTGTGAGCCATGAATATTGAAGCGTGGATTTAGGAAGAAAGACAGAGAAAGATCACACGCTCAGACAGAAAAGACAAGATCTCAGACATGCAGTAACAGATGCCAAGGGACATAACAGTCATCACAACATAAACTGACAGAGTCAAGAACAGAGTCTTAAATACAAATATTCTTCAATCCAGTACACTGACTTTCATCACTATAGAAAGTACTTCATAAAACTTTTAGTATGCTAATATTGAAAAATTGAAGGCGAGAATGAAATTATATTTTGGCAATGTTCTCTATAAAGAAAAATGCAGAAGATATTCTAATCATGATATGGATAATTATACATTAATAGGAAAAGGTCATCTAATAATTAGAATGGATCTGTTGAACTAAAGCTTGGCGTTGTGTGATTTCTAACTTTGAAAATAACGTTGGGTTTCTCAAGAGAGCAACGGTTATGAAACACATCTGCTTGGATGAGGAGACATTCCACTATCAAGCATCATAGATGTCCACCCATTTTTACCAATATGTTTCTCTGCCTTGTCATTCAGAGAGCCCTCGAGCGCACCTCCTCCATTCTCCATTGCACTCCTCTCAAAACCTCTTTACACAAATTAAGATAAGTTCGCCCTTGCGCTCATTCAGCGGCTGAGTATTCTCCACATTCAACCAATAATCCTTAAACACTTCTGACAACTCTAATTGAACCACAACACCAAGAATACCTTGCTCTCCCCACACCCCCACCCCTCATGAGTACATCAAGTCTCGTTCCAGTCCCCAAATGTTTGGTGACATTGCCCCGTAAACGCTCCCGAACCCAAAGGCACATTCCCATACGACTTGCAAAAACTATTGGCACACTACCACTCACTCACCTCCATCCCGGGTCCCAAACTGTCTTTACAGGTCGAACTGATGTTCACCTTCTCCTCTCCAAACTAGTTTACTATATCCAGTGGTTCGGATGAGGTCTACCCGTCATCAGCGAGAGCAAGAGTAAACTGAGGCCACGTTTTATTAAGCATCTCAGCCTGGCCTGCAGGAGCAGGCCTGACCTCCTAGTCGTTGACTGTTGTAATTCGTTTTCCAGCACGTCCATCCTTCGCCTCCTTCTTTGCCACAGAGAATCTGACTGCAGGTTTTGGGAAACGGCACCTCATCCTCTGCGTGCAGAGAATATGGACTGAACACGCAGCATTGAGTTCTCTAATCACAAATACCTTCATTTCCTATCCCCCAGCACCATTCCAGCCCCTCCCCTGTCCCCCTCTTCCATTCCACGAACCAAGCATTTTTTCCAGAAACAAAACAAATGCATTGTTCCCATCAACCAACAAGGCTGTTCCCTCTATTTGATTTCACGTGTCCCGACCACACCACACTGTGATCCTCAACCACTATCCTGCTTAATCTATGGATCCACTTACACCCGTCTCCAGGACTGAAAGAAGGTCACACCCGAAACTTTGATATCTTCACCTCCTGATGCTGCTGCCTCCTGCTTGTCTGCCTTGGATTTCACCATCTGCAGTTTTTTTGTCTCTTCTGAATTCACACGGAGGCCGACTGATTTCCTCCACTAAACGAAACAGGGAGAAAACTTGTCATGATGCGAGTTTATTTAATCATTAAATTCAAATTTATCGACTATGAATGGATTAGAATCTGTATACATATAGTGATGCTGAGATTACGATATCTGTGCTTCTACCAGAATTCCGTACATTTGCTTATAGTTCAATGCAATTTTAGCTCAGTGGCCTTGTGGCTAAGTTGTTCGCACTGCTTCCTCACAGCGCGAGACAACCAAGTTCAGCTGCAGCCTCGGACAACAGCTTGTGAGGAGTTTGCACGTTCTTCCCATGTGTGAGTAAGTTTTCTCCAAAATTCAGAACATGTGCACATCAGGTGAATTGACCAAGCGAAATTGTCCATAGTGTTCAGGGATGGGTAATTTAGGTACAATCGTCAGGCGAAATGCAGAGCAATCGGGTCGGGGTATGGATCTGAATGGGATACTCTTCGAAGGTTCAGTGTGGACGTGTGGGGCCAAGTGGCCTGTTTCCACACTGTAGGGATTCCATTTTAAAAAAAAGAGAAAGAGGAATTCTCCCCATGTGTGTGTGAGTTTCCTCCGGGAGCTCCGGTTTTTGTCTTTAATCCAAATATATGCAGGTAAGGTGAATTGGAGATGATAAATTGCACATCGTGTTCAAGGTTATGTAGGTTAGGTTCAAAAGTCAGGAGAAAATCTGTAGCAATAGAACAGGGAACTGGTTACTCTTCGGAGGGTCGTTGTAGTCATTTTGGTTAAATGGCCTGTTTCCACACTGTCAGCAATCTGTGAAGGATTCCACTGCAGCCGTGCTTCTTTAACAAACCTAACAGTAAATGGTTCAAGAGCCATATCAATTATTAATCCCTCTGGCCTTTGAAGATAGTGACAGGTAAGCGAAGGGTGCAAACCAAGTTTAATAATTCCACACGCCCGATTTTTATGCAACTAAATTAAATTCCAGCCCATCCGGCTTGTGCTTTTTCAATTTCTGTCAGAAAGGCCTTTTTATGTTCAGTTACAAAATACTGGGTTATGAAGAATTGATCCAACATTGGACTCAATATCGCTCTAATTTATTCTCCATCCCTCGCTGTCACTCTCTCTCAGACACTCCCAATTGCCATTTTGCGTCTCCATCTCAACTCTGCAGAACACAGTCTCCTCTCAAACCCACAGTTGCTTCCTCCTGTGTCTTTCTTCACTCGGTCTGTGTGATCTCGTCATCCTTTGATCTAACCTAATTTGTTACCTATCATGCTCGCTCGACCCACATCCATACCTGTAATGACTTATTCCTGATCAATTTCTGTGCCTGCATGTAATCGATGTTATTCGCTTTCTAAATTACAATAATCTCTGCTCTTTGTCTCCCCTTATTTAAAATCTTACTACCATCTGTTTTAGGCTCGGTTATGCACAATATTATACAACATCAGAGTGATAGTCAATATTGTAAAATCCGAATAAACATAAACCTCAGAGTAGGATGAGACGATTTCCAGCTTCTCTGAGTATTATAGGGACTGGAAAACAGAGTTTGCACAATATTATACAACATCAGAGTGATAGTCAATATTGTAAAATCCGAATAAACATAAACCTCAGAGTAGGATGAGACGATTTCCAGCTTCCTCTGAGTATTATAGGGACTGGAAAACAGAGTTTTCCTCCTGAAAAGATTTATATCAAACGATTTTTTCTTGGCACAGTGACTCAATGGTTAACACAGCTGCTTCACTGTGCAAGGCACGTCGGTTCAATTTCATCCACGGGCGACCAGACGAAGTTTGTACATTCCCCCTGTGTCTGCATGGATTTCCTCTGAGAACTCCGATTTTGTCCCACAGTACAAAGATGTGCACTGAACGTGGGTTATACGTGGTAAATAGCCCATAATATCCAGGGATGTGCAGTGTCGATGTGTGAGCCGTGTGAAATGCGGGCTACAGGTTTTGGGTAGCTGGATTGGACATTCTTTGGAAGATTGGTGTGGATTCCGTGGACCGAACGGCCTGCCTCCACAAGAAAGGTATTTGGTTATACTTATTCTGATCGCCAGGCTCACAAGTAAAACCTGGTAAGAAATGATGATTGTCCACTCCCATCTCTTGGCCAGAAGCCTTTTTCTCAACAAAAACACTCAAGGAAAAACACAATTCGTTAACTCTTTGAAGATACAATTAAAAATACATCAGTTGCTCATTTATCCCTTAGAGCCTGCATTGCTAATAGATAATTTCACACACATTCATCCTCATATCGACATGCATGAATATTTCTGAATATCCCTGCTTTTCTTTCACTTCATTGGTCATCAAGGAACTAGCTCTGCCGTCATGACTTCTTTTCATTAAAAAAAATCATTTATTAACCTTTGATGCCCAGAATTCTGAAGACTCACAACTACCCCTGAGAGAACAAAAAATCACATTTTTTATACATGTCCCGTTTTGTTAAAGTAGGACTGAATTCTAGAAATTAACAAAGCAAACTCGTTGCAGATACAACGCAATCTAAAGCAGTGTAACACTGTGCACAGACTAACTCACTTTACTCAATTTTTAAGCGCAACAAGGGGTTGTGAAATAAATCAATTTGAACTGCTATCAAGAACATACAGAGCTCACATTGATGTTCAACATCAGCAATTTACAAAGGAGATAACCAGGGATCTGAACAGCTGCTAGAATCGGCTAGTGACTTCGCTCTAACTCATCAATGACTGCATCTTCCATTTCTTAGATAAGAAGCTGTTTTAATTAGTCTGGAACTGATAGTTCAAGAAGATCCTCTGAACTGACCCATTCAAGTGGGCCCTGGAATACAATTGAAATACATCCTCACTAACATGGCTGTGCATCTCATCATTGATATTCGTTGAACTCACTTGAGCAAAAACGTTACATCAGGTGCTATGATACCGTTTTCAAAAACTTATTATAACTGCTCAAGAAATAAAATCACAAATTGATGTCAACACTTCCGACCAAAACGCACATCGCGGAATTCATTAAGGAGTGATCCCTCAACAATGAAGGGTAGCTTCATGGTCTTCACTTATCTCAATGACGTTACTGATGAAGCGTTACTGGACTCGATATGTTACCTCTGTTTTCTCTACGCAGATGCAGCCAGAATTGCCGAGTTTCTCGAAAAGATTTTGCTTATCTTTTTATATTTTACAGACAGTGCACAACTTTTGTATTTCATTTAAAATGTTACTGTTGTATTTGCCAAATGTAGAGAAGTCACTCACAGAGTGAGACCGATTTGGAGGTGCCGGTGTTGGACTGGGGTGTACAAAGTTAAAAGTCACATAGCACCAGGTTATAGTCCAACAAGTTTATTTGGAAGCCAACTCGCTTTCGGAACGATGCTCCTTCCTCAGGTGATTGTGAAGGGTTCGAGCGTAACACAGAATTTATAGCAAAATTTGCAATGTGATTTAACTGAAATTATACGTTGAAAAATTGATTGTCTGTTCAGCCTTTCATCTGTTAGAATACATTGATCGATAATTTCAGAGTGAGACCGATTCCATTGTCTTCCTGTAGTTTCTCATTCTGATTTTCAATCTTTTGTCTGATGCATGTTTGTTGACATTGAAACTTCAGAATCTAGTCCAGTGACAGCTGTGGGAATTGTTACGAACTGGACAAGCTCCGTTCACAACTTTTCAAGAAGACACCCCCGAACCTAAACTTTATTGATTTAAATGCATGCAAAAAGTG
>NW_025199589.1:2666-6041 GCF_004010195.1 Chiloscyllium plagiosum | reverse complement strand
ACTGCAGAGGATCACAGTGCTTCGGTCTGCGCTGAACTCCATGCTCACGTGGACAGCAAGTCAAAGGCTGTTTCAGCACGGGGATAAGCCAGGCAAGTATGTAGCATATCTTCTTAAAAGTAGCTGAAAAGGCAAACTTTGACAGGCCCTCACTGGTTAAACTGCAGAGGATCACAGTGCTTCGGTCTGCGCTAAACTCCATGCTGAACAGCAAGTCAAAGGCTGTTTGAGCACGGGGATAAGCCAGGCAAGTATGTAGCATATCTTCTTAGAAAAAAAGAGTGCCTCCCCGCCCCCTCATTACCCCGATCAGAGAGGTCTCTGGAAATTTGACCTAGGATTCTGAAAGGATTAATGCAGCATTTTATTCTGAATTATACCAATCGGAAAGCTGTGAAAGTGGGCAGGTTAGGATTGTGTCTTTTTTTAAGAATTTGGACCCTCCAGGAGTGACCCCTGAACACGAGTCTCTCCTCAATGCTCCGTTGTGAGAGCAAGAGGTGCAGGAGTCTGTGAGACAGCTCCAGGATGGAAAGGCACTGCATTCTGACAGGCTCCCCAGTGAGTTCTATACAGAATTTATAAGTATATTGTCAGGGCCAGTGCTTAGTATGTTTAATGATTCACATGTAGGGGCATGGGTCTGGGTGGGTTGCGTTTCGGAGGGTCGGTGTGGACTTGCTGGACTGAAGGGCCTGTTTCCACACTGTAAGTAATCTAATCTAATCTAATCTAATCTAATCTAATCTAATCTAATCTAATAATCGTGGGCTTCTCCCATCATCTCTAAGAGAGGTGAACATCTCTCTCATTCTTAAAAAATGGAAGGCCCCCGGAGGGCTGTGCTTCCTATAGGTTCATCTCACTCCTCAATGTTGACTTCAAAATCCTACCTAAGACTCTGGCATTAAGGCGAGAAACTGTACTGCCTTCCATCATTAAGGAAGACCAGACGGGGTTCGTAAAAGGTTGCAGATCGATGGGAAATGTCAGGTGATTACTTAACATGATCCAAGTATGTCAACAGCGAGTGGTACAGAGACTGGTGATCTCCTTAGATGCGGAAAAGGCACTTGGCACGGTCGGGTGGCCATATCTTTTTTGTACTTTGAAGTGGTTTGCCCTTCATCAGGCGGGTGGAGGGTTTGTATAGTGATCCTCTTGCCCACAGTCCTCACCAATGGTGTAAGGTCATGCAATTTTAATATTTATAGGTGCAGTCAACAGGGCTGTCCCTTATCACTGTTGCTTTTTTCATTGTTGATCGAGCCGGAGGCAGTTTGTAGGCATCCCAATATAACCGCTCCAGAAGTGGGGACAAAGTCACATAAGATTGCACTGTATGCAGATGACGTTCTTGTCTTCTTACCAAACCCAGCAGTCTCAGTGCCACACCTGATACAGTGCATCAATTTATTTGGTGGCTTCTCAGGTTATGAGATCAATTTTGCGAAGTCAGAGGCCATGCCCATTGGTGGTCTCCCAAGAGTGCCTGATCCTGAGGGAGGATCTCGGTTCCCCTTTAGATGGTCACAGGAAGGCTTTCCCTATTTAGGTATATTTATTACTTCTGTTTTTGATTGGCTATTTAAAGCCAATTTCGCCCATCTATTTGACAGAATCAAGCAGGACCTTCATAGATGGGAGGCATTTCTGATCTCTTGGTTAGATTGGATAGCCCTCATTAAAATGACCATTCTGCTCTGTCTGTTGTACCCAATGTGAAAGCTTCCTCTGCTTTTTACTAAGCAAATGTTTAGAAGATGGAACGGCTGGTTCAGTTCTTTTACCTGGTATCGCAAGTGGCCTCTAATTAAATTGACCAAATTGCAGTTCCCTTACAGACTGGGAGGGGTGAGCCTCCCAGACATCAGAAACTATCAGTTAAGATCATTGCCGTCAGGGAGACCCTCACTCACTTTGGTTGGTCATCGAAGCATCTCAGGAAGATGCCCCCCCCTTATTAGCCTGCTGTTCTTGGACAAAATGAGAACAGGTAAGGAATATTGCCATAGCCCAGTAGTCGTCAATACTGTCAAGGCGTGGAGGGCAATGCTTCAGGGTGAGGGCAATGTCGCCAAAACATCATTTTTGACACCCATAGTTGGTATGCCGTGCTTTCAGCCAGGGATGATTGATTCTCGGTTTGTACTATGGGCAGCTAGGAGCGTGTCTTGCCTGAGTCATTTATTCAAAGGGGACATACTGATGCCCTTTGACCAGTTGGCTCAGAAATATGAATTGCCCAGTCGGAACCTCTTTTGCTTCTTTCAAATTAGAAAGAGACCACGCTTCTAACTGATCCTTATAGGTTCTGCATGGAGAAGAGGGTGTTGAGTGCTGAGGGTACTTATCTGTCAGCAATGCTTATCAACTATTGAGAGAGGGTCCCTCGGACAAGACTGAATGCCTCTATTGGGTATGGGAGAGGGAGTTGGACGCTGAGATCTCTTCTGAAATATGGGAGGCTATGTAGGAAAATGCAAGAAAGATCTTGACTTACAACAGGACCCAAAGCTCGTAATTGAAGATTCTCTACAGGGTCCATCTGGCTCCAGATCGTCTCGCTAAATGTTAAGCAGGAACATCTCCAATGTGTCCTAAATGTAACGTGGGCATGGGCACACTTACTCATTATCTTTGGTCCTGCCACATGACTGTGGGCATACTGGAGCTCTGTGGCAGGCGGAATAGGGAAGGCCTTGGGGATGAGGTGGAGATGGGTCTGGCATCTGTTCTTCTTGCCTTTCTTAATTCTTGTCCATTAGATGCACACAAAAAAAGACTTTTCAGTGTCCTCACTTTTTGTGCCAGAAAGAGCATTCCTTGAGGTTGGGTATCGGACAATACCCTGGGGCTGGTGGGCTGGCGGGTAAGCTAGTCATGTAGCATTTCATAACGAGTATGGTGCACCATAAAACTGAGAATTTCTATGAGACATGGCAGCCCTTTTTGGAGTACCTGGGTATAGATTTGTCTGTCAAACTAATAAGAGCCTTTATATAGCCATGGCAATTCTATATAGTGAATCTGGTATCCAGAGGGGAGGAACTATGAACATATGAGTATTTAGGGTGTGGGTTTGCTCACTGAGCTGTAGGTTTGATATCCAGATGTTTCATTACCTGGCTAGGTAACATCATCAGTGGCGACCTCCAAGTGAAGCGAAGCTGTTGTCTCCTGCTTTCTATTTATATGTTTGTCCTGGATGGGGTTCCTGGGGTTTGTGGTGATGTCATTTCCTGTTCGTTTTCTGAGGGGTTGATAGATGGTATCTAGATCTATGTGTTTGTTTATGGCGTTGTGGTTGAAGGGCCTCTAGGAATTCTTCTGGGTTGTCTTTGCTTAGCCTGTCCCAGGATAGATGCGTTGTCC
>NW_025199589.1:0-2630 GCF_004010195.1 Chiloscyllium plagiosum | reverse complement strand
CCCAGGAACCCCATCCAGGACAAACATATAAATAGAAAGCAGGAGACAACAGCTTCGCTTCACTTGGAGGTCGCCACTGATGATGTTACCTAGCCAGGTAATGAAACGTCTGGATATCAAACCTACAGCTCAGTGAGCAAACCCACACCCTAAACCTTAACCTGAGCTACAAACCTTCACAAACCTTGCGACATATGTGCTCGATGATCAAGGGCTGTTGCTTTGTTTTGCTGAGCCGTGTTATGGTCATTATCATTATAATTATTGTTAAGACATTTATTTTTTAGCTTAGTTGATACTTATTTATGCAATTAGTAGGTTTGTTTTTAGTATTAGTTTGAATTGTTTGGTTTTGTATTTGTTGTAATATTCAAAAGAGAAAATTCCTTTCTTTAAATGAAAGTATATATTTTTTTAAAATGTTGCCTTAAAGTGCTCACAAAGCACATTGCTTTTGCAGCTCTGAATGGTGTTCTTGGCGTCTCTGTGCGAAGCCTTGCAGAGATTTTGTCTGACAACAATTGAAGCTGTGCAATTTACAAAGGGCCAGACCAATAAACTGAAGCCGAGGTATCGAGGTGAACCTGCTTATTGGAGTGATGAAGGGAAGAAGCTTCTGCTGTTCTCAACAGTGATGTGGACCCAGTTGCAAACCTTTCACTTGTTCAGCTGTGGTGTGACCTGGAAAGCAGATTTCCAGCAGAGGAATTATGGGAATGGCCTGCAATTGACCAGGCAAGAGATTGTGAGTTTGGAAATGACCGTGTGATGTGACTGATACTGAAGTATTTCAGCTGAAAATGTGTTGCTGGAAAAGCGCAGCAGGTCAGGCAGCAGCCAAGGAGCAGGAGAATCGATGTTTCGGGCATGAGCCCTTCTTCAGGAACGAGTCCTTCAGGCATGAGCCCTTCCTGAAGAAGGGCTTATGCCTGAAACGTCGATTCTCCTGCTCCTTGGATGCTGCCTGACCTGCTGCGCTTTTCCAGTAACACATTTTTCAGCTCTGATCTCCAGCATCTGCAGTCCTCACTTTCTCCACTGAAATATTTCAGTCATATGAAAGAAATATGGAGAAAGTGTGACTGCAAAGGTATGTGAACAATACTTGGATTTAATACTTTTTAACTTTATTTCCTTCTATTTCTACTTGTTTACTCAGAAAACTGTTGTGCTGAACTTTTTAAAATGTTGCTCTTTATTTTTCTCCCTCTGTCGTGAAAATTTCGTACCTCGGCGACATTGCAGGTGTTTCACTGTACACTTGTCCCTGTGTTTGAGTACATGTGACAATAAAACTGAAATTCAATAAAAGTCTAAGAAAAAGAAAAAAGCCTGTGCTTGGAGAAAACATCACAACAGGTTCCATTTGCATGTTGAGTGATTTAGTGGACTATGCCCTAAAAGCTGATCAATTCCAAGTAATATCCATTCTTTGGGATGACATGCAACATCACAAACTGCTACAGTGAGAACACACTGCAGATGGCCGAAGAAAACTCAGGGTCAGAATTCCTCAGTAGCAGCAATCATAATATGATTGATTTTTACTGCAAGCTTGAAAGGAGAAGTTAATCTAATAGGGTTATGATTGTGGCTGACTGCAATACTGGACAAATAAGATCCCAGAATTAAACCTGGCTTGATAGATCAAAAAATAAAGTTTCGCTGTTTGGCTATCAATCTCTGAAATCTATTCACAGAAGGTTGCCTTAAAAAGAGAACAGAAGTTTATTACACGGCAAAAAAACAAAGCAAGGGAAGATCATAACACGAACATCGAAACAAAGTTTCAACCTATTTCCTAACACCATGCATTCCGGAGACTCAATTTCATTGGAATATCCGTCCAATCTCAGATCTTTAAAACTTTGTTTAACTGAGGCTTTCCAAAACCCTTTTCTTGAACTATAAAGACAATTTTATACTTTCTTTCTGGGTACATTGGCAGTAAACTTTTACAGTTCTAATGGGCTTAACTTTCATACTTCAAACTCTCTTGAAAACTTCTATCTAAACTCTCTGGAGTTCAACAGCCACTTTTTTCTACCTCCTGAACTGAACCCTGGATTCTTCTAAGTTAACATTTTTAACTTCCTGTCTTGAAGCCAAATCTAAACTAAACCTATGTCAACATGCATATGCAATGTGCAATGATTGCCAAACATTGGGTGGTCAAAAGTGGCACAACTAAAGTTCCCCATTTAGTTTAGTTTTGTCTGATTGTGACGAATGTGTTCCAAATGGCACTATTTCTTGAAGAGCAAGGCATTAGTTCCCGCATCTTGGCTGATATTCGTCCATCAGGTAGAACTGCCGTCAGTGAATGGATATACATCAGAAGGTTAAATCACATGACCTCCTGATTCTAAGTGCCCCATCCTCACACTCCCACTCTTGTTCACCTGACTCATCCATCCTCTTAGCATTCTGCTTCTTATGGTAACAGGATCGCTTCATTACACATATGCTTACTATATGCAAATCATATCTTCCCACACCCCTATTCATATTTTACCATCACCAAATACATGCAGTTCCTTTTATCATCTGTTAAACATCAACAAATCACATGTATTTTCTAATTGATTAGTTTTACATGCAAAGTCCATTAAGAGCAATGCAGTCCATCA
>NW_025199588.1:5188-6040 GCF_004010195.1 Chiloscyllium plagiosum | reverse complement strand
CTGACTCTCCAGGAAAAACAGCCACAGCATAGTTTTCCTCTCCCTATAGCTCAAACCCTCCAACACTGGCATTATCCTTCCAAATCATTTTGGAACTCTTTCAACGTTTGCTCATCATTTCTGCAGGAGGCAGACTGGAGTTGTACACAATGTTACAATGCAGTAAAACCTACGTCCTGTACGCCGCAAAACGACCACTTTACTGTATACTCACTGCACTGCTGCAAGATCATCTTTTTATTCTGTACTTACTGCCCTGACCATTAAAGGAAAGCATCGGAATAACTTCCCTGCATGTTAAAGTCCGACATCATCAGTGTCAGCTGCAATTACCTGATGTGCAATCGGCTTGAGACAAGAACAGAACAGACATCAGGAAAAGGAAAGTCATTGGCGGTTTGTCAGAGGTGAAGGTGGCCAAGTGGAGCCAAGCTCAATGTTGGCGCTGAAGACAGATTTTCCTGTTTAAATTGGTACACTCATCACTCCGAATAGATCAGCTACAATGACTGTCCATTGTGTGTTGCACTTTGCAAATCTTAGGAGGAAAGTGAGGACTGCAGATCCGAGAGATCAAAATCAAAAGTGTGGCTCTGAAAAAGATGCAGCAGGTCAGGCAGCATCCGAGTATCAGGAGAGTCGACTTTTCAGTCATAAGCCCTTCATCACGAATAAAGCTTGTGGGCAGGGGAGCTGGGAGATAATTGCGAGACGAGTGGGACTGTGGAAATGATAGCTGAGAATGCAGAAAGTAGATGAGGGTTCGGGAGAAAGTGATGGGTGGAGAGGAGGGTGGAGCAGATAGATGTGAAAGATGATGAACAGGTGAAAACGGCGGTGTCGAGTTGGAGG
>NW_025199588.1:812-4921 GCF_004010195.1 Chiloscyllium plagiosum | reverse complement strand
GTACAACACCCTCACGCATGCCGTGACTGCTCCTCTTCTCAGAATTGTACCCTGAATTGCTGTTCTGGAAATAGATTCCTTACCCTTTCCATAGTTACTGTCCTATTACTTGTCGTGGAAACCTTAACCCGTGCAAAGCCCTCCACTTCTTGAAGTTTTTCACATAATTTTCGATGCATTTGAAACCAACACCCAAAGTTCACTTTACAGGGCTATAAATCGACCCCAGTTATCAAATTCTCAAGTTCTTTGGTTGCAACATCATGCAGGTGGAAACTGTCCCATCCCAAGAGTTGCATCCGTCGTCAGTTCTGACCCCAATACCTAAAGAAATAACATGTATTTCTCCCACATCAGTCTTTCAATCACACATTTACCTCACACATCTTGCTGACCTTGTGCTGATTTATTTATGGATCCCGAGGTGATACCGATTTGTATCTGTTTTCTAATTTAGCAAAAACTAAATTCCATCAGCAGAAACACGTTACTCTTTCTACCAATGTCAACAACGGTATCGTTTCTGTACCAAACCAAGTTCCTCTGCAGCCCAGAAGAATATCCTGAAACCGGGCTTCAGACAGGCAACACAGCCATCGGGACATTTGATTTAGGCAATGGGAAAGAGTTTATGTTTCCTGGCATCTGCTATCCTCGATTATACCGACATTTTTCTTCAATCCATCCTCTTGAATCTCCCACTCAACCACATTTGTGTCCTCAGTTTGTTCATCATCCCGACAGCCAACGTTCTCACAACCACGAAGAAAGCTGGGTAACTGTTCGAAGGGCGGGAAACAGTCAGTGCATGGATCTCCTATGGTCTTTCCGCTGAAAACAAAAAACAAGAATACCGTTTTGGTTCGTGTTCGGGGACGACTTATCAGGGGCATGCAGTAAGTCGCAGGCTCTAGACAGAGTCTGCCCCTATTGCATAGAAACGAAGGTGGGAAAGGAGGAGAGTTTTAGTAATTGGGGACACAATAGTGAGCGGGCCAGTGAGAAGGTTTGTTTGGGAGGAACGAGACTTCTGCTTTGTGTGTTGCGTCTGGTGCAATGGTCCGTGTTGTCTCAGATCGTGTCTTTGCGGTACTCAGGTGTGAGAGTGACCAGCTCCAAATCGGTTCCATGTAAGTACGAAAGACATAGGTTGAAAGAGGGATACGAAGAAAAAGCAGAATTTCAGAGAGCTCGGTTGCAAGCTTAGAGCTAGAACAAACAGTGTTGTTATCTTTGGATTCTAACCCACGCCACCTGGTCGTGAGGGAAGGAATATGGAGATATATAAATTGAAAACGTTGCTAAAGGGATGCTGCAGCAGAGAATCCTTCAGGAACACGGATAATTGGGGATCATTCTGCGGTAGGTGGGAACTCCACAAGCAGGATGGACATCACTTGAAACAGAGGGGTATTATTGTCCTGGGTGGGAAATTTGCTGGTGGTTTTCGGATAAACGAGCTCAAAAGGGGAATGGGCTCCTGAGGTGTCGTTCGAGTGCAAACGAGGATGAGAGTAGGCAGGGCATGGAGAGGAATTCACGGTGATTATAATGTGCTGACTGACAGCAAGCTGGTTAAAAGTGTGCCTGCTTCAAAGCCAGAACAAACCGAAATCAGGTGTGTAAACTTGCAGCATGGATACGTAACTGGGACTTCGATGATGTGGCCATTTCGGGGACATGGATCGACAGGGTCAGGAATCGGAATTACAGTTTCCAGGATTTGGAATCTTCATTGAGAACAGGGGAGGTTTTTAAATATGGGGAGGTGTGGCTTTGTTAAGTCAAGGACAGCATAACGGTAGCTGAAAGTAATCTTGACAAGGATAAGTCTACTGAGGTGGTATAGGATAAGGTAAGGAATAGGACAGTCGAGGCCACACCGCTGGAAATTTTCTTTAGACCTCGACAGATTTCCAGGGATGCGGAGGAGAGGTTCAGCCAAACGATTCTGGGGAGGAGTGAAAGGAACAGTTTGGTCATTCTGGGGACTCGAACGTCCTCAGATTGAATGGAAATGCGAAACCTCTGGTACGTCGGATGGATCGGTTTTAGTCTCATGTGTGGAGGAGGGGTTCCTGACACAGTATGTCGAAGAACCGACAAGAGGGGCGGCTACACTGGATCTGGTGCTTATAATGTACCAGACTAGATGTTTGAGTTAGTGTTAGGCGAGCACTTTGGAAAAAGTGACCATAATTCAATTGCGGTTAGTTTAGCAATAGAAAGCAATAGGTACATCCCGCATGGCAAGAGTAATAGATGATGGAAGGGCAACTATAATGCGACTAGGTAGGACTTCGGATGCATAGAATGGGGTAGCAAAATTAAGGGGATGGGACAATCGAAATGTGGCACTGGTTCAAGAAACATATAATGTGTGTCCTTGATAGTTATGCCCCTATAAGGCGGGGAGAAAGTGATAATGTATGGGAACTATTGCTTACTAAATCAATTACATGTCTTGTTCAGCGGAAGAAGGAGGCTTATATGACGTTGAGACGAGATGGTTCAAATGAGGCGATGGAGTGTTGCAGATTGGCTTTTAAGTCTTTAAAGACAGACATAAGAGGAACGATGAGATCAGATGAGCAGCCTTTGCTAGGTACAATAACGGAGATCCCGAAAGCTTTCTATAGGTATTTGAGTAATAAAAGAATGACTATGGTTGGGATAGGGCCAGTCAAAGACAGAATTGAAAAGTTTTGTGTGTACACTTTGGAGACTGGAGACGTGCTAAACGAATATTCCCCAACTGTTTTCACTCAGGAAAAAGGAGAATATTGTAGTGGAGAAAAGTGTGATGTGGGATATTAGACTAGAAAGGATCGAGTTAAGTAAGGAACAGGTGTTATCAATTCTAGAAGTAGTGGAAGTAGACAAGTCCCCTGGGCCAGATGGAATTGATCTGAGGATTCTGAGAGAAGCTGGGGGAGACGTTATAGACTTTAGCGTTGCTCTTTGAGCAGTCATTGTTTATATTTTTAGTACGAGATTAGTGGAGAATTGCTAACATTGTGCTCTTGTTCAAAAAGGCAGTAGAGATGACCCAGGTAATTATAGACCAGCGAGCCTTACAACTGTTTAGATTACTTACAGTGCGGAAACAGGCCTTCGGCCCAACAAGTCCACACCGCCCCGCCGAAGCGCAACCCACCCACACCCCTACATTTACCCCTTTTTTAACCTAACACTAGGGGTAATTTAGCAAGGCCAATTCACCTGACCCGCACATCTTTTTTGACTGTGGGAGGAAACCGGAGCACCCGGAGGAAACCCACGCAGACACGGGGAGAATGTGCAAACTCCACACAGTTAGTCGCCTGAGTCGGGAATTGAACCCGGGTCTCTGGCGCTGTGAGGCAGCAGTGCTAACCACTGTGCCACCGTGCCGCCCACTGAAGTTTCTGCCCAGTAGGAAAAAAAGTTTGGAAAGGATTGTAAGAGGTGGGATTTATAATCATCTTGCAAGCAATAAGTTGATTGCAGACAGTCAACATGGTATTGGCAAGGGTAAGGCATTTCTCACAAAACTCATGGAGAATTTGGAGAATGTGACGAAGAATGTGTATGAGGGTAGAGCAGTTGAAGTAGTGTACATGGACTTCAGTAAAGCTTTTCATAATGTTCCACATTGTAGGCTGTTGGAGTAAATACAGAATCGCTTTTGGGACCACTGCTGTGTGTCATTTCTATAATCACTTTGACGCAAGCATAAGTGGATGGGTTAGAAAGATTGCAGATGACGGTAAAGTCAGTGGAGTAATGAACAGTGTGGAAGATGTTTGCAAGTTGCAGGGGAACTTTGATAAACTGTAGAATTGGTCTGAGAGGTGCAATTCGAGTTCAATGCAGCTAAATTTTAGGTGATTCACTTTGGGAAAACTAAGAAGAAGGCTGAAAACTGGTCCAATGGAAATATTCTTGGGAGTGTGAATGGGTACAGTGATCTTGGAGTCCATGTACATAGATTCCTGAAAGTTGCAACCCAGGTTGATAGCACTATTAAGATGGCATATATTGTGTTCGGTTTTATTACTAGAGGGATTGATTTCCAGAGCCATAATGTCGTGCTACAACTATACAAAACGCTAGTGCAGCTGCACTTG
>NW_025199588.1:0-792 GCF_004010195.1 Chiloscyllium plagiosum | reverse complement strand
AGATTGCGTTCTGTTCTCATGGGAAAGAAGAAGGCTAAAATGGATATGATAGAGACATAAAAGATGATCAGATTATGATATAGGGTAGACAGTGAAAGTAGTTTTCCTAGGATGATGACGTCAGACTGCATGAGGGTGAATAACTACAAACTGAGAGTTGATAGATTTAAGACAGATGTCAGACGCAGGCTCTTAACTCCGAGAGTGAAGGACTTGGAATGCCCTGCCTGCCACGGTAGTTAACTCAGCCACATTATGGAAATTTAAATAATGCTTGGGTAAGCACATGGATGATGATGAGATTGTGTAGGGGGCTGAGGTTAGATTAGTTCAAAGGTCGGCGCAACATTGAGGGCCGAAGCACGTGTTCTGCGCTGCAGTGTATTCTATGTTCGATGACACGAATGTCGGTGGAGTCGTGTACAGTATGGAAGAATGATGCAGGTTGCAGGGGGACATGGATAAACGGCAGGTTTGGACTGACGGGTGGCAAATGGAGTTCAATGCAGATAAATCTGAGTGACCCACTTTGGGAAGAATAACAGGAAGGCAGAATATTGGGTCAATGAAAATATTCTTGGTAGTGTTGGTGTACAGAGTAATTTTGGAGTCTATGTACATAGATCCCTGAAACTTGGCATACAGGTCGATAGTGCTGATAAGAAGGCATATAACGCGTTAGGTTTTATTGGTAGAAGGATTGAGTTCTGGATCCATAATGTCACTCAGCAATTCTACAAAACGCTAATGCGGCCACAGGTGGAATATTGTGCATACTTCTGAACCCGCATT